>NW_028187224.1:2831959-2884459 GCF_057381845.1 Rhamphochromis longiceps
CAAACAGGAAGTGATGTCACATGTGTTCCTGTCCACACAGCAGAATGAGTCTATTGCTGACAGTGATGTACAAACAGAGTGAGCATTTCTGAGGCCCAAAATAAACTGAGTAGTTCACTGAATGAACAATGGACTGTGAGCTCAGTTCCTTCATCATTAGTATGGATTATATATGTATATGTATTATATTAGTATCATATATATCAGGTGCTGCTGCTTTCAGTCATTGTGCAAATGTGCTGTTTGTAAGCTTGTAAAGCTGCAGTCAGCTGAGACTGAAGAAGTCACCTGATCAGTGAGCAAACGTTTCTGAAAACGTCCAGATGAACAGAATCAACCTTTTGGGATCAGCCAGCAATGCAGCATCATTGTTGTTCAGCTTCAGAGGTTTGCAGGAATGAACTGATGACCAGAAACAGCTGCAAAGTCCAAGAAAATACCAGCTGGAGTTCAGCTGCATTTGAAGAAGTCAAAGAAAAGTAAGGATGGCAAAGGGCGACGTTTTCTTCCAAAGAGCTGCAAACATGGTCGACGCCTCATTAGAAGAATCATCTGGACATTTGTGAGGAACTCTAACCAAGAAAGCAACGTCACACAGATCCAACAGACAGTTTCCATGACTGCAAGTGTTGAGTGGAAAAATGCTACATTGCATTATTGCATCCTCTCACCACAGGAGGCGCTGTTGGCACCACTGATTGCTGATCAGCTGTTCTCTGATGATCTGATTGATACTGTGAATAACGGGACTCACTGAACTCTGTGACACAGTGAAGATTACAGAGTTTAACTTCACCCTTTAAGACTGACCACAGAACCAAGTCCGCCAGAGCTTTTGTTATATTTTTACATGCTGTGGAGCCATTTGTGGGAGCATTTCAAGTTGCTATACATCAATACAACTGTTATAGCCCTAATTTTAATAATATGTATGCATTAAGTCCATAGTAACTACATAAACTGCAAAAACAACCTCTGCTCATCCATCTCTGTGTGTATCAGGATACATTTGGTTCATAATACACAGAAAAATCAGAGTTATTACCTGTAATAAATGTGAAAGATTCCTGCAGTGATAACCAGGCAGGACTGAAACACATCCAAGCTGTCACCACGGTAACAGCACCGCCCATCCACAGGTGAGGGGAGGAGCAAAAAGAGGGACTTTGACCATTTTATACTAAAAACACTCAACTAATGTTTCTAATATGAAACAAATAAGCCCACATTAATGTGAGCGTTTATTAAATAATAATAATGATGATTTCCTCCTGATCTCATTTCCACAGCAGAGAAAACTGTGGTGTATATTGAGGTGGAGGGTGTGGTCTGTGGCTCAGGTGTAGAGTGAGGGTGGGGTGCACCACAGCAGCATGCTGGGACTGCTGAGGGTGGAGGAGGGAGTGATGATGACATCAGAGCTGCAGCACAGAGACCAGTGAACACACAGTCTGTTCATCTTTGCATAGATACAATATACAGCACAATATTGAATGACAGACACGCTGTGGGAGCTTCCACAGATACACTGACGTCAGCATCCAGAGTCCTCCTGCTGCTCCCCCCTCAGAGCCCCGTGATCAGCACCAACACATTCAGTTAGATGACAGAGTCCAGCTGCAGCTAGAATCAGCTCCCCTCTGTGAACAACAGCACAGCGTCAGTGTTTCACACTCAGTGAAAGGAGGAAACAGCAGAAGAACACCATGTGTGCTACGTTTCCCAGGACACACTACAAACTGCACAAATACAGAGCAGCACGTGGAAGGACCTGGAGCTGCATTTACAGAGCTGCAGACAGCGTGATGTCCTGTATGGACAGGTGGAAGGAACCAAGTCCTCAGCTGGAACACTCGTGTTTGTCCACAGACAGGAAACACAGCAGGAAACTTCCTCACAGAAGTGCAGCTCATGGATAACACACTTCCTGTCAGTCAGAATGAGGCTGCAGCCAAACACAGAAAGGTGTTTTTGTCCAGATGAGCCCAGAGAAGAAACACGAGTGTTCACAGACATCAGAAGCTCAGAGAGGTGAAACATGAGGTTGGAGTCCTCGTCAGCATCCAGAAGAGCTGCTGTGAAACCCTGAGTACTCATGACAGACTCTGATGGCACAAACACATCATGATTCAAACAGAAAGACAAACATGGAGCTCCTGATCCTCCTGCATGAGAACAAGCTGACATGAGCGCTGTGTCTGAGAGTGTCTCCCTGTCACAGTGACAATAACACAGCTGCTGCTCACAGTCATTAAACTGACCTGAGGTCAGCTGTGCCCCTTACATATGAACCATGTGACCTCACATCAGTGCTGTGGATGACTGTAGTCATAGAAGAGTAGAGCTGTAGCAGGTGGTGTGAGGAGGTGGTGTATTCTAGTTAACGCAGTACTGAAACACTCCAGCAGAGGGCGCTGTTAAGTCCTTATTGTAACACAGTTACTGTGTGCAGTTAGACTTCATACATAATCTGCACTTATTTCCATCAGACATGCTGTCAGTAAATGATTGGTTTCTATTGATTCTACTTCCTGTTGACTCGTTTGATGACAGTGAAACAATCACAGCTGATTGTGTGATGATGTAAACTGTCACTGTTACATTCAGTGTGTGTGACATAATGTTAGTGCAGGCTGATAACAGCCTGGTTCTGTTAGAAACACATGAACGTGTCCATAGATCAGTGTGTGTTTAACATGAGAGCTTCAGCCCTGCTGATGTGTTAAATAAAGACATGCAGGAAAACTGATGAGACTCTGAAATAACTCTTTATATTTATAATGTAACTCTGCATCAAAAGAACAACAAAGGATCCCAGACAGGTTTCTGTGAACAAAGACCATTCTGATGTTTCTGTGTTTCTAACACTTTGACATTATTAGTAAACAGACTGCAGTGAGCAGCATTTATAAAGAGCTTCTATATAAAGATATGACAGCTGTTTGACAAGTTTATCACTCTGTGTTTGGACCTGATCAGTCCAGCTGTTTACTTGAAACATGTTCATTTACCTGTTCTGTTATATTCATGTTCTTGTCTCTGTTGAAAACACATTTTAATGTCCCTCAGATTTTTCTCCCAGATGAATAAATATAAAAATGACACAAACTGACTGCAGCTACTTTTTGTCCTTTCTGTCAAAAACCTTCATGTGACTCATGAGAGACACGTTTCAGCTGTTTGTGACAGATCAGAGGCCAACAAGTCATTTATAACACTTTCCATCATTGTTTAAAGTTCTCAGTGTTTCTGTGTTGCTGCGTATAGGATCTCCCAGCATCATCACTGTGCTGTCCAATCATTGTGTGCGAGGTTACCCTTATAGTGCGATGTGTGTTTGCACAAAGAGAAGCATGTGTGTCAAATATAAATAAGCACAGAACAGAAACAGCTGCTCGTTTCTTCTGTTTAGAGTCAAGTTAGTGTTTTGTGTCTTTGTTTGAGGCCTGATGTCGAGCAGAGGTGTGTGTAACTGCACTGGTCTGTTATATGTGTGAAGTGTGTGCTTCTCTTCAGCATCATCTTTGTCACTGCTGATTCCTTTGTGTCATCATGTGTTGAGAAGAGAGAACAGTTATAACGGAGGAGCAAAAGGAAGCCCTGAAATCTGCATCAACAAGGAAGTGTTGGCTCACCAGTGATCCCAGCAGAGCCACTGGTTTGGCTCCAGTTGTTCTAGATTCAATGATGTTGTTGCTACAGATACAGGTTAGCATCTTTATTGTAGTAAAGTCTTGTAATGTGAAGATAGAAACAAGGCAGCAAACAGCTCCATGATCTGATCTTAATGATGTTGTTTTTATTCCTGTCTGTCAGAACTGGATTGGAAACTATCAAAGGTCTAAAAACAGCCTCGACCCTCCCACAGAGCAAACTTTACACACGTCATCTTTCAGCTACAATCTTTGTTGCAGGGATCTTCTGCCAAACAAGGCTGAGAGAAGATTTCTTACAGCTGTCATGTTGATGCTGTTTCAGTCTTTGGGCAAACACACTCATATATTAGGGCTGATATCAGGGCTGCACAAGTTCTTTGTGTTTGTGATCATGAATAACAGAAGTGTGCCTGTTGAAGATCATGTTGCTACATTATTATATGTCCTGTTATTGTTCTGTGTTATATTCAGCTTTCAGCATCCTTTCCCAGCCCCCTGTTACACCATCCATACAAAGCCAATCTGACTGTGAGCCAATGTGTTTGTTTGTGTTGGATCAATAGATTTGACAGACTTGGTTCATCCAGAGGGAAACAGTCCAAATTCAGATCTAATGAAATGATGGAGGCTGTTTCCTACCACGGTGCTGATGTGTGACTAACAAGGCTCATGGTCTCCAGCAGACAAGCGCCTGGAATGAGGTGAGCTGAGTGTTGCTTTGGTGGGTCTGTGCCCACGTCATGCATCAGGATTCATGTTGGCAATAGTTCATATCTCTGTTCTTCAGCCTTCATCACAAAGCTGTGAAGGAAAAACAAACATCTAACAGGATCTGATGGATGCAAAGTTCACTGAGCTCTTTGTCATTTACAAACTTGTCCAACCAACAAGAGCACAGATGAAAAACACAGTGACAGTTAAAGGATTTTTCCATATATGAGCATAGATGACTTTCATATAGATTTTCAATGCAGGCTTTTGGTGAGCCGCTGGGTTCTGTCTAATAATCATCTCAGCATTTTACAATAGAACAGCTCTTTATTAGCTCTGCATTTATTGTTATTGGACATGAAACAAGGAAGCTGTTTCTCATTGGATGTTAGTTTCATGTTCATCAGGATCATTTTCTAAAGAGCTGATATTGAGACCATTTACTGCACTGGCTGCACATCCTGTCTACATTTCTCTGTATGTGCTGTGTTTGTCTTTCATGTTTCTCCATATTGACACAAACAGTGAACAGCAGCAGATCTACTCTTCATCTGTTTTAGGCCCAGTGAAAGATATGAAGCAGAGATGGTGTCATTAGGAGAAGAAGAGGAGAACAAGTCCGGCGAGGAGGCAGCAGCTCTTAAAGATGAAACAGCAGCTCAGCCCTGAGCTCAGAGAGCTGCACATGAAAAAGCTCCTCAAGCAGATCCTGTCAGAGGTTTGTCATCAACAGGAGGAACTGTTCACATCATAGGATGAAGATGCTGTCAGCTGGATGAAGAAGGTTATTTAATGGCTTCAACAACAAATACAGGAAGTGGACTTTCAAATACTAGATTCACTTTAGACTCACAGAGAAATGACTCAACCAGCTGTGTTTGACTCTATGAAAGGTCAGTGTGTGTCTGCACACAGACTGTTGTGTTGGACTGTTATTCAGTTGTCTGCTGAATGTTTTCAAATGTCTGCATCTCAGCTGTGATGAGGCTGGGGGTCATGGGAGGCCACCGTAGCAGCCTCTTCAACATCATGACATCATCATAAATGCTGCTGGACTGTCTGATGGGCTGACGGTGAAAAAGCCGTCGGGAAGGAAACAGAAGACATTTCAGAGGCTGCAGCAGATTTCTTTGATTCGGGGCCTTTTTCAGCTTTATTGGACAGAGCAGTGAAGATAAGTGACAGCAAAGCAGAGAGAAAGGGGGCGTGGCCCGGGTCAAAGCCAGGCCAGCTGCTCTCCACCTCGTGGTCACCTGCTCATCCTAGTGAGCTCCACCAGCAGCCCTTTCACACACTTTACACTGTCAAACACTGTGTGTGGACCTCAGCTAACAACAGGCTACATTTAAGTCTGGACTACATGCTTTTATATTGTTTTTATTCCATCAGCAGCTCAACATCATGAGCAGCTTTGACATAAAGACATCAAACTCAAGCTGACTTTAAACTACTTTTAATACAGGGGCTCAAAAACAACAACATCTTTATTATATATCAGGACACAAAGTCATTTCATCTCAAAGGGAAACAGCTTTATTTGGAATAACCAGCACTATCAACTGGTTTGGGATCTCCACCAGTTTCATGTCTTTGCAGCTTCTCCAACAAAGTTCCTGTAAAATCAGCATGTTTGTCTTTATTGGTTTGATAGTGATTGATTATTCAGTCCCAATCTGCTGTCATCTAAAGAACAAAATGATGTTTCTATGAGTCACAAAGCTCCAGATGTTGTCGGCTTCACAAAGAAAACAAAGAACTTAAACACAAAGTGTTTGGAGCCAAAATGTTCCCAAGCTGCTCTTTTTGAAATGGCAGAGGTACAGTGGTGTCTAACAGCACACTGTGGAAGGCAAACATGTTATTGTTGGATGAAACTTCATGAATCCTTTGTAGATTTGAGCTGTTGGAGCCTTTCTTTTCTCTTCAGGTGTACAGATGCTGAGGAGGCAGGTGAAGCAGGTGGAGCTGTTGTGATGCTGGCAGAGGGTGTGTCTTAGTAACTCTGTGAGGCAGAACTGGATCCAACATTGTGGATGTGTTGATGTTGGAGCCATTAAGAGTCTCTGGCCACACTGTAGGATTTCCCTTTGATCCACTGTGGGGGCATTTTGGAGTCTGTCAGTGAAACTCTTCATGTTTGTGTTTGACTCCAGTTTATAGAAACAGAGGAATGTGTCATGCTTTTGTTCGGCCTCCACAAATACACACATTTGTTCATTGGTTGGACTTTTTGGAAGGAGACACATTGAAAACCATGTTAATAAGATCTTGTTGTTTCCTGTGGATCCGACACAGAGAGTGGACTTCAGACAGAAAGCGTGGAAGAGATTTTAGAGGCCGTGTGTGGCAACAGGAAGTTTCTGTGTGTTTGCTGATCTTACATGTGGAAAACAACACGTGATGTTTGTGAAGTTCTACAATGATCATTGTTCTCACAGCATTTTGAGTGGGAACAGTTCAAACTGGGAGTAGTGGGAGTTATTTACTGATTGAAACAAGCTGAATGTTTCTGTGACGATGAAGATCAGCAGCTCAGCTGATCAATGAACTGACATCTATCAGTCGTTTCATGAGATGAAGTCATCAGCAGACATTTGTTCTGACTGTGTGATGAATGTCAGAAGGTCAGGGCTCTGCTTTAGTCACTGCTTGATGATCATTGGCTCATTGTTGAATCCAGGGGCCCAGTCTGACCTCTGACCTTTGCTGCAGGTCTTCTGTGTTATCTCCACTTTCATGTCTGATCTTCTACTTGTAGTCCTGTGTCTATATATACAGTGGTTTTCAAAAGTATTCGGCCCCCTTGAACTTTCCCACATTTTGTCACATTACAGCCACAAACATGAATCAATGTTATTGGACTTCCAGGTGAAAGACCAACACAAAGTGGTGCACACGTGAGAAGTGGAACGAAAATCATACATGATTCCAAACATTTTTTACAAATAAATAACTGCAAAGTGGGGTGTGCGTAATTATTCAGCCCCCTGAGTCAACACTTTGTAGAACCACCTTTTGCTGCAGTTCCAGCTGCCAGTCTTTCAGGGTCTGTCTCTGCCAGCTTTGCACATCTACAGACTGAAATCTTTGCCCATTCTTCTTTGCAAAACAGCTCCAGCTCAGTCAGATTAGATGGACAGCGTTTGTGAACAGCAGAAATTGAAATTGAAATTGCAGTGAAGTCAGCTAGAAACTTACAGTGACGTGGACATCATGCAAAGACTGCCAGACTCTGTAATACTGCAAATGATCAGTGACTCAGGTTAACACTAAACTTTAAACGGCACCTCTGTGTCTCTGTGTGCTGAACATCTAGGATTGAGTCAGGCTGCATCAGCTGAAGCTGTTATTTGTATATATCAGTATTTTTTTATTCAGGTGTGGGGAAAATACGTAAGACTGCAGTGAAGCGATGCACCAGATGAATCCCTGGCCAACGGTATCGTACTCAAATCAGACTACTGATCCAGCCACATCAGCCTTTTGTGAGGTCTGTTTAAAGTAGACTAAAAGTGAACTGCAGGTTCCTGAGAGGTGGACTGTGAGCACAGAAACACATGTTCATTCATACAGCTGCAGCAAACTTACATTAATTTTAAATAGATTTGTTACTCTGATGTCTGTCTCTGTGTTAGTCCTCTGACAGACTGGTGACCTGTCCAGGTGTGCTCTACCTACTACTGGGACAGGTTCCAGCCTCTGTAATAGAAATGTTCTGTTATTCTCATTTAAAGTGTTTAAGTGCTTATGCATATGCTTAGTTGTGACACTGTTACTGTTCAGTGAAAGTTGCTAAAACTAGATGAACTTACTTCAGCAGTTTGAGAAAACAACTCCCTTTACAGGTGCTGATAAGGCCAAGGGCACAAAACAGCACAACCATTGATGCGTTAGGTTTCATAGCGAGACACGTGAAGTGTGGTAGGATCAGTTTGTAACTTCCTCCCTCTTCCTTGGAAGGCGTAAAGGAGGAGGAGCACGACCTCTGTGGCAGCGCTGACATGACTGAACTGTGATGTTTGATGTGTGTTGGCGCAGTAATAAATAGCTTGATCACAGCTCTTTCTGTGTTGCAGACTTTATTTAAAAAATTCCACGAAACCCCCCCCCCCCACTGTGAACCTGAATTGAATATTCAGAAGACATTTGTTTAAATAGTTCTACAAATCTGAGCTGTTGGTGTGTCCTTGGATTGTGTGGTAATAATATTAGAGCCTGCAATCTTTCTTACTGGATCTCTACTATGAGTCATGTTACCTGAGATTAGTTCTATGTTTACCTGTCAGCCTGGACGAATGTGCTGTGTGAAGAATGTAAATGACATCAGATCTGAACTGCTTACATCTAAGGAGCCTGTTCATATTTAATTGTAATATGAACCAATGATTTTCTGATTGATTGCTGATATATACAGTGGGGCAAAAAAGTATTTAGTCAGCCACCGATTGTCATCATTTTAGGTGGGGGAACTTGCACAGAGGTCAGTAATTTGCACCAGAGGTACACGTCAACTGTGAGAGACAGAATGTGAAAAAAAAAAAATCCATGAATCCACATGGTAGGATTTGTAAAGAATTTATTCGTAAATCAGGGTGGAAAATAAGTATTTGGTCAATAACAAAAATACAACTCAATACTTTGTAACATAACCTTTGTTGGCAATAACAGAGGTCAAACGTTTACTATAGGTCTTTACCAGGTTTGCACACACAGTAGCTGGTATTTTGGCCCATTCCTCCATGCAGATCTTCTCGAGAGCAGTGATGTTTTGGGGCTGTCGCCGAGCAACACGGACTTTCAACTCCCGCCACAGATTTTCTATGGGGTTGAGGTCTGGAGACTGACTAGGCCACTCCAGGACTTTCAAATGCTTCTTACGGAGCCACTCCTTTGTTGCCCGGGCGGTGTGTTTTGGATCATTGTCATGTTGGAAGACCCAGCCTCGTTTCATCTTCAAAGTTCTCACTGATGGAAGGAGGTTTTGGCTCAAAATCTCACGATACATGGCCCCATTCATTCTGTCCTTAACACGGATCAGTCGTCCTGTCCCCTTGGCAGAAAAACAGCCCCATAGCATGATGTTTCCACCCCCATGCTTCACAGTAGGTATGGTGTTCTTGGGATGCAACTCAGTATTCTTCTTCCTCCAAACACGACGAGTTGAGTTTATACCAAAAAGTTCTACTTTGGTTTCATCTGACCACATGACATTCTCCCAATCCTCTGCTGTATCATCCATGTGCTCTCTGGCAAACTTCAGACGGGCCTGGACATGCACTGGCTTCAGCAGCGGAACACGTCTGGCACTGCGGGATTTGATTCCCTGCCGTTTTAGTGTGTTACTGATGGTGACCTTTGTTACTTTGGTCCCAGCTCTCTGCAGGTCATTCACCAGGTCCCCCCGTGTGGTTCTGGGATCTTTGCTCACCGTTCTCATGATCATTTTGACCCCACGGGATGAGATCTTGCGTGGAGCCCCAGATCGTGGGAGATTATCAGTGGTCTTGTATGTCTTCCATTTTCTGATGATTGCTCCCACAGTTGATTTTTTCACACCAAGCTGCTTGCCTATTGTAGATTCACTCTTCCCAGTCTGGTGCAGGTCTACAATACTTTTCCTGGTGTCCTTCGAAAGCTCTTTGGTCTTGGCCATGGCGGAGTTTGGAGTCTGACTGTTTGAGGCTGTGGACAGGTGTCTTTTATGCAGATGATGAGTTCAAACAGGTGCCATTCATACAGGTAACGAGTGGGGGACAGAAAAGCTTCTTACAGAAGATGTTACAGGTCTGTGAGAGCCAGAGATTTTCCTTGTTTGAGGTGACCAAATACTTATTTTCCACCCTGATTTACCAATAAATTCTTTACAAATCCTACCATGTGGATTCATGGATTTTTTTTTCACATTCTGTCTCTCACAGTTGAAGTGTACCTCTGGTGCAAATTACTGACCTCTGTCATCATTTTAAGTGGGGGAACTTGCACAATCGGTGGCTGACTAAATACTTTTTTGCCCCACTGTGTGTGTATATATATATATATATATATATATATATATATATATTTTTTTTTTTTTTTACATACATAGTTTTTTGTTGCCTTATGGTTCCAAGCGCTGTCACCAATCTTTGCATTTTGTTATTATCTCATGACACTTGTTTAATCAGCTACCATCTCTCCTGTGGACTTTTTAATGTCTACAGTCTCAGACCAACACAGCCCTGCCCTTCCCATATTAGATTCTTGATGAATGTGTGTTGTTGTTATTCAGCCTGGTTCAATGTGCCCCTTTTTAACTTTGAGCACCCGCCCCTTTAAACCTCTCTGCACAGCCCTGCACTGAACTCACTATCTTCTCCCTCTAACAGCCTCCACATGTTCTCACTGTAATTTCCCCTCATGAATGAATTTATGCTGCACTAATGTGAATGTTTGCAGGGAAATCAAACGCATTTCACACGCAGTACTCGAGCTGACTTACCTTTGTTTGAATGACGACTTGTACGCGCTGACTCCACAGATAAGGTACGAGAATATGTCAGGCTACGTCTTCAGGGTTTCTACTCCACGGCCGTATTTCATACGGGTCCACATTTCCACTGCACGTTATTTTCTGCAAGTACCGCCGCTTCGCCTCTGGACGCAATCGGTCTCTATACAGTCCATTCTCTTTTGAGCTGCTTTTAAGCATCTTGTAATCGTCGTTCCAACACAGTGTGTTTGTTTTGATTCGTAGACCTCGAAAATGGTGCCGCGCTCCCACAATGCATTGCGGCGTGACGTCAACTCCAAAGCCCTATAGAACATGTTCTTTTTCATTGTCAAAATTATCAGGAATAAAG
Organism: Rhamphochromis longiceps; assembly: GCF_057381845.1. Taxonomy (NCBI): domain Eukaryota; kingdom Metazoa; phylum Chordata; class Actinopteri; order Cichliformes; family Cichlidae; genus Rhamphochromis; species Rhamphochromis longiceps. Next base: position 2,843,166 of record NW_028187224.1, read on the forward strand.
AAGAAAACTGATTCAAAACCTGTGGAACCTGCCAAAAAACAAGTTTTACTGCAAAGGATTTCTAGATGTGAAGGTTTTGTGGCTTTTTTCAGTTTCTAAAACAAACTCATTTGTACAGAAGGATATGAGGATGTATATGTCCGGTGGTGGGTTTTTTTCTTCTTGATTTAATGTATTCATTTATCTCTTCACTTAATCTTTCTTTATGTTTTTTTTTTTTTGATTTGGCATGAGCGATTTCCGGTCCTCACTCCAAGCCAGTTGGTGGCGGTAATGCACCACATGTTCTATCACAGCTGCGTCCGAGAGGACAGGAAACGTCTGTATGCGTCTGCAAACCAGGTAACTACACTCAGCTGAGCCTCTCTGCTAGTCGTTATTAGTTGGAGGGTTTTGCGTCACTTTCTCTCGGCTTGATAAAGGGCTGTATAGAAATCTCTGGTACGTAACACGTAACGTCATTTTTAGGGAGCGTCGCAGAGAAGCGAGGCTGTTTCTTTGTTTTTGTCGAGTTTTGATTGAAGACATGTTTCCAGTCCGTTTTTTACTCGTTTGTTTTTTCATTAATAACTTTACATTATCACAGAGAACAAGAAGGCGCTTTGTTTGTCACATTCACCTTATGTCTGTGAAGGTTCTCAGTCATCCAGGTCATCGTAGTCAAAGGAGCTTGCAAAGAAAAGCGTCTGGACTTCTTTAAGTTACTTGAAGACGTTTCACCTCTCATCCGAGAAGCTTCTTCAGTTCTAAGGTCAAATGGTGGAGAGTCCCAGATATAAACCTAGTGGGAGTTTCCCCCCACAGAGGGACAAAAGGACCCCCTGATGATCCTCTAATCACCTGAGCCAAGGTGTGAAACTGGGTGTGGGTCCCAATCAGCCAGTTTCGGGTGAGTTCATAGTGAAACCTGGCCCCACCTTATCATGTGAATTCCTGAGGTCAGATGGCCGAGGATGTGAGTGGGCGTTAAGGCGTCTGGGAAGGATCTCAAAACTGGATTATAGATGGCAGAGAGTTGGTGTCGTAAACCCCGCCTCTGTTCAAAGATGGTCGCTCACAGTGGACATAGATGCTTCTTTCATTCCTCTTTCAAACCATCTGTCCTCTCTGTCCAAAATGTGAACATTGGCATCCTTGAAAGAGTGTCCTTTATCCTTAAGATGCAGATGGACTGCTGAGTCTTGTCCTGTGGAGGTGGCTCTTCTATGTTGTGCCATGCGCTTGTGAAGTGGCAGCCACTTGGCAGCCACAGTGATAAATGGCTGAGATGGCTGCAGCTGTACGTGTGAGGTACCTACATATTTCAAGATGAATTTGCAGAGATGTCATGTTTGGTGCTTACAGACATCACACTGCATTTTGTGATTTCGTAGCTATTGTTGTGATATTTCGGAGCTTCCCATGATCACCGTGACAGTCATTCATTTTAACATAACCTTTCTATTCCTTTCAGGGATCCTCATTTTTTTGGTGAGGAAGATCAGCAGCTGTGTCGACAGGCAACAGGTAACGGCATGCTTTTCTGTTAGTACTGTAGACCTTGGTCTGGTGCTCTTTTTTAGTTTAACACAGTATTTTCATTTGCCGAAGTGTAAAAAGCTTGTTCCAGGAGAAACAAACTTTAGTGAGTTCTGCAAAATGATTCCCACCATTGCACACTCTGTCAGCCTCCAGTGTGCCCTTTTTTTGTCCTTTAACTGAAGAAAGTCGGTAGTCAGAACATATGAGATAAGTGAGATCCTCATTTTGCCTGCTTATTTCAAGATACAACATTTTCACAAACTGCTGTAGGATAACCTTGCTATTTGTCTTTTCCAACACTTCTACATTCATCCATATTTCCTTGTCTGCTTCTTTCCAGGTGAAAAGTACCTGAAATGGGTGAAAGATTTTGTTTCCAAAAACAAAAGCATGTGCGTTCACCTGAAGAAGCCAAGTGGTGCTGACCTGTGGATAGAAGAGCTTGAGAACACCAAATACAACGGGGATGATGATGAAGTTAACGCCTGGGGAAAATTCTACCTTCCCGAGATTGTAAAAATGCAGGTTATTGGTGTGGTAAAGGGCACCTCATGTCCATGTGACGAGCTTGTGCTGATGACGCGTGAGGACAAAAAGCTGTACGGCTATGACGGAGAGGAGCTGCATCTGGTGGCTTCCAGTTTCCTGGAACTATGTGACAAAACGATAGAGTATCCAGCATCCAAGCGCTACTACAATGGAGAGGCCTTCAAAGATATGGTGAGAAGTTAGACTGCTAAGAATAAGACTGGGGATGCCTAGTGTTAGAGATCAATCACCTGAGCTTTTCTTTGTATTGTTGTGTGTTCTGTTTAGACTGAGGAGGACTGGAAAAAAGTTAAGATGAGTGATGTGGGGAGGAAACTGCAGGAAGAACATAAAAAGCTGGTAAATGAAACCCAGTCAGCGTTCGTAAGCCTAATATCATAGGTGGGTATTGGAGCTGAGTATCATCACTGATTTCTAGAACCTGTTCAATTCCAATTCACAAGGTCCCAATTAGATTCCATTTAATTCTTACTCAGAGAGTCAGAAACATTATAATTCTGATCATTTATCAGTACTGACACTTGTGAAACTTCATCAGAGGTGTGAGCATCACAGCAGATGCTTTTGTGTCAAAGTAACTGAGGATAAAACACAAAACCATGAAGCAGATTTTCCTGGCCTAGCTTTTTACAGTAGATAACCTTAAAAATATTATTCTGCAGTAGAACAAAAGCAGACGAGAACCACGACTCAACAAATGTACATTGGCTGATGCTGCTGAAGTGATTCAGAGGTTTTAATAAGAGGTTTTAATAGAGACACAGCAGAGCATTTTGCAGTTTCACTTAATTTGAAAAAAATAAATAAAATTTGGTATTGAACAGCAGAAATGAGGCTGTCTTGTCGGAAGTCATTAAAAAAAATGGCTGTAAACAACGGTAGACTGCTTCATAACAAGCAAGTGAATAATGCCAAAAACAGAGATTTGAGATGGGAAACGGTGTTCTTAAAGTACACTGAGAGAGGCAGAGAGCTGTGCTGTGTTGTTTTTCTGTGTGTGTTTTAATGGTGGTGGAAGCAAACCAGCAAAAGTAAGAGGGAATTCATGACAATGTTTATGTCAAGCGAAATGTGTCTTCTTTTGCTGCTGGTTTGGTTAGAGAGAGACAAAACGTGCAGCTTCAGGATCCGAGCAGCTTTCAGCACCAACGGCATCACAGCTCAGACTTGGATTCAGGATTAAGCCCTTTATGTTTGACTGTAGTGATTGTAGCTCTGTCCTTGTTATTAATCGCTTTAGTCAAACACAGCTATTGTTTGCTGGGATGTGTATATACTTGACAGTTTGTATCTCAGAGTTATCAAAGACACTGTGGATAATCATCAAGAGATTGTTGTTCTCTTAATAATGACCTATTTGATTGTTTGTTTTTTCTTCTTCTTACAGATTCTGGTATTTGGCCAAAAGAGAGCTTCACAATTCTTGGCTTCACCTGTGGTAGAAAAATGACTAAAGTTATGCAACACTCTCTAAAATTAAAGCTATGCAACGCTTTAACATGAATGGCGAAGGAGTGCATCTCTTTCACTGTCTCTTCCTGTCCTCTTCTCAGTCTTTGTTGTGGCACCTCTGCTATGTGTTATAGAAAGCACTTGGAATCATGTTCAATACAAAAACACCAAACTCGTGGGATTGCCCTAGCAAGCAGTTGGTAAAAACTAATTAAAACTGATATATATCAGCTTCACTTTCTAGCTGCAAAAGCACGTTTCTGCAAAAGCATGCAGTTTCCTGTCAGCACTTTTTGGCACAGAGTGTACTCAGAGTTAGGCCTTTCTTATATAAAGCAATATAATCAGCATATAAACATTTAAGATGATAAATTTAAAGCTCAACAGTAACTGCTATAAATATTATAACTACACATGTAGTGCTTTTGCTTAAGTAAATTATAGTTGGGATCATAATAAGAAAACATGTGTTTTTATTTTCTGTGTACCCTGGGTACAGACCAGTAGAAATATGGGATTCTTCCCAATAAATGCTGTCTGATAATGCTTCATATTGCATTAAACACTAGATATGTAAGCAAACAAACAAAAACCCATAGAAGCCAGTTTTAATTATTAAATGTGACAATTACATGGAGATGGAAAGTAAACATGCTTATACACGTCTCTGTGATTACAGAAAATCCACACAGATGCTGTCAGAGCAGAGAATCTTTGATTTATCAGAATGATGAATGCAAATGATTTCATGAAATCTCACTCTTGTTCTGGGTTGTAAAATTCACCTGTCCAGTTAAACCGAATCCTTTGCAACACGGTTCTAAGAACCCTACCAACCTCATCCTCAGCTCTCTGCCTGTTATCCTTTTCAGCTGAGTATTCATCCACATGTGTTTCAACTTCTCTCTCATTTTCAAGCAAATTGCTCAGGCTCTCAGCTTCAGCACAGTTACCATATGGCCACTCTCTGAGGTCTTCTGTGTTCAAGCCAAACAAATTCTTACATGATCTGCAAGGCTTCATTCTGGCACCATCACGGAGACAAAAAGCCTCACACCTGATATTTCCAGGTACTTCAATTGTTCCATCAAAGTAATCTTTCTGGACTGTGTTTGGATAATAGGTCATCACCGCACCAGATACATATTTATGCCATTTGCTAAGACAGGAGGCAGCAATCATAATTTTCCCAGCGTTAGGACCTTTGGTGGACATGGAGACTCCGCAGTACCTTTCTGATTTGTTGGTTTGGGATTTTTGAGAAATGCAGATGGTGGACGAGACGAAAGCTGTTTTTTTATTATTCTCTTCTAAGTCCAAGTCTGTGAGGAGATCTTGCAGACTCTGCTTTATTTGCTCTTCATTCTCTGAGTTATTTTGCAGGACGATCTGAAAACAGTTACAGATCTGGTCAAAGTGTTGCACCTGATTATATAGTTGTTTTTCATAGAAAGTTGATCAACATGTTTGTTTCGCTGCTTGACTTATTTAACTATGCAGGACCATTGGATGCTTTTGGTTTAGACATTTTAAGATAGGGGGTGAAACAAGTCACAAAAATATATTTAATTTTAAATCAATAAGCAAAAATCCATCTTTGTTCTCACTAATTTATAATTAAATTTGCTAATTGACCTTTTTTTTTCTATTTTGCTATGCCGGGCTGTCAAAACACGCTGAATTTAGAGTCTTTGAGCTTAACAGATCCAGCAGCTACACAGTGACAGCATCATATACGCCTTGAAGACTGTAAGCATCTCCAATAATGAGTCTGTTAGACATTATTTAGAACTAACAAATTCTGAAGCAAGTCTCCAGCTCTCCTGCAGTCTCTGTGTTTGGTGGAGAAGTATAGCTAGAAGCATATGTTGAAGTATAAGGTACAGTATGGATTTTCTTTGGATTTCTCAGTAAAAAAGCACTTTGCATTATACTTTCCTAAAAACTGGAAGTTTGTCAGATTGACTGAAAATGTGAGAAGAGTTATCTTACCATGTCGAGCACACAGGAGAAGGGACTTCGCCTGGGAAGCTGAGTCGAATACAACTTAAAAGGCCTGGGATATCTTCTCATTAAAGAACCCAAAACAAAAGGATTAGGGAAGATTTCTTCTGGAGAAAAGGGGATGTTGTTGATTTTGCCCAGAAACAACATGCTGTGAAGGATCTGTTGAGTGAAAACATATTTGCTTATTGTTAGTAGTGATAAACAGGACTGTCTTAAAAGTGTCAAAGGTAACACACCTCATCCACCAAGTGTTGACTTCCCGGAGTCATGTAAGAGCCCCGAACCATCCTCTTGGTAATCTTGTAGGCATTAGTTTTGAACCTCCTTTGAGAAATTGTTGTCTTCTAAAATGATAATGATCGAGCAGTTAGGGATTTAAAAACACAGGAGATCTGATAACTTTGGCTACAGCAGAGTCTGCAGACATACCTATTTTGCTCTTGGTCGGCCTATTTTAAACATGAGAGAAAACATATTTAGTGAAATGTTGATAACATAAAATGACTATCATTGGTGGCTGAAAAGATGCCAGGTAACAAGTGAAAAGCTGCTACTTACCATCGCCACAGTCTAAGAATGAAACAGGAAACACTGAGCGAGTTGCCTCCATCTTAAAGCTGTTGATCATGTGATTTAAAGGAAAGCCACACCCAGCTCTTTCCTGGAATTTTACTCGACTGTAGAAAACTGCTCCATTTGCCCCGCCCACCCATGATCTTTAATATCTACCAAAAACAACCTTTTGGTTGTCAGTAACCAGCCGATCGTTTTCGCGATTAAAAAGTGGCTTTTTGCGGCGGCGTTCCCACCGCGAGCAGAACTCCGGCTCAAAAACCGCTGTTTTTGAACACTTTTATTTACTTAAGCATTTTAATGGGCTTACTTTGAAACAAAGTGCGATTGAATGATTATTGTTATGTGTTGCCTTGAATTCGGCTATGCTGTCTGTTAGACAGCTGTTTTCCTTTATTGTTGTTTTTGTATTGTTTGTAGCGAACGCTACTGGAATGTATAGATTAAGCTACGTAGCCAAGATAATTAATAATTTAACTGTTGTACATTGGTTGATGATGATTTGCATTGTTACATAGGCTTGCAGAAAAATATATTTGTTTACCGGTAAACTGAATCGAACTTGATGTGCTAATGGACGTTTTTCTGACCTACAGGTCAGGTTTTGTTCCCTCCCTTTGAATTAATCTTCTTCATATTGAAGTGGCGAGCCGGTAGGACCATTCTTTGTTTCCCCTCTTTCCCCCACTTAGCCGTCTTTGGATTACGGACATATTTCCCCATTTGTATGAAGCTGGACTCTAAGGAGGAATACCTTAAAAGTGAACTTTAAAAAGAAGAGGACCAAAAAGAACTTTTGCACAGAAAAATCACAGCATTGATTTATTATTTAATTGTGGGCATTTATGTTGTGTGTTGTGTTAATTATTTTGTTCCATTTCCCCTTTCCTCCATTTATTCAATATATTTTTGGTACAAGATATTGCAGTCTTTGGTCTCATCATTCACACCATCTAGGCTCCATAAAGAACTATTTCTTCTGCGCGTCAGTCAGTAAACTCATCCATTGAAATAAACTAGTCCTTAAATAACTTTGAGTTACACAGTGGCAAATGTAATAGAGAAAGACACAGGGCCACCTGAAATCTGTCGTCCTATCTGATTCAAAACCAACATGTAGGAGAATCTGGAATCTTTGATTTTGAGTTAAAAATAAAATATGGATAAAATGCAGAAATGTTTTTACTAACATGTACTAACAGAGACTTGGAGGAGAGAGACCTAATGTTTAATAATCCACATTTCACTGTTTTACTCTTTGGTTCAGATGTGGATACTGTATTGTTCTTTCTTTGTGATTGTTTATGTTTAAGTTGTTTGTTGCTGGTTTTTAGTTTGTTTTTTTGTCTGTTTGGAAGCTGACACAGTCTCTATGGAGATGGGTTTTTGGGGGGGTAGCAGGAGGAGAGAAGCTGCAGAGAGGCGTGTAAGACTGCAACTCTGCTTCCTGGTCCCAACTCTGGATAGTCATATTTTGGGGGGTTTAATAAACTACTACTGCATGATGTAAAGCTGAAGTATTACACAGCTTTATGAACCTCCTGTTATCCTGGTAGACGAGTACAGCAATAAATCTTTTACTTGAACATCTTCTGGCTCCAATAAGCTTTGAAATGTGACCATGAAGTCAGAGACACACTGACTGAAACCCACAGCTGTGACTGTGGATCACATCCACACACAGTGTAGCTGCTGTCTCTGTGTGAGGTCTGTGTATATATGTACATATTTATGCTTATATTCATATTCTCTTATTCCCCTTTATTTGATATCCTAATTCTGTGCTGTGTAAAGATTTGTCGGTGTTCTGCTGCTACAAACTGGATGTCCTGGAGGATAAACATGAGGGATTCATAAAGTTCTATCTCTCTGTTAAAATCCCCCAAAATAAATGAAATGTGAATTTCAGGCAGACGTGTTTTTAAAAGAGTCTCTTTAATGGAAAAATGTGTTTTTAAAACCAGCCAATAGGAGCGTCTGTGGATATCAGCTGAGGCTGAACGCAGGAACACCATCACATATAAATACACAGAATTAAATCACTAGATAAAAGACGTCATTAAATAAGGATCAAATCAACATGTCAGAGGTCAAAGGTCAGTCAGAAGAGGTGTGGTTAAACACTGGCAGTGCAGCGACCTAATGCAGTTTGGTTACCGCCACGGGAAAAGCCCCGCCCCCTCTGAGCCTCCACTGTGTCCTCAGCACATCCAGGAGCAGCAGGTCAGAGGGGGCGGGGCCATGTCAGAACTTATTTTAAGTAAAATTTAAAGTGGAGCGACGGCAGGAGTCACACAGCAGTAACCAGCTCTGTCTGCCAGGGTCAAAGGTCAAACAAGTCCTGCAGCTGACCCACACACAGACTTACACTGATCCACAGAGAGTGATGAATCCACACATCACTCGGCTGGAGGAAGCTGGGTTTTGTTAGATTATAATATTATTTTATGCCATGTTATACCCCTAATTAAAGATTGTGAATTATTATGTAGTTTTAGTTTGCATTATTCTCCTGAATTAGAAGAAGCTGATAACTATTGCATTAGTTAAACTGATGTGCATTATATTAAACTGCTGATTTATTGTGAATGAATGATATTGTTTTATGATGCATTATACTGCTGAGTTATAAGAAATACTGTTTGCAGAAAGTCATCGCCTTATTTGTCTGATTAGAAGAGAACATGCTGGAGTTTTCTGCCCCATCTCAGCAGGAGCAGATAAACAGGGAGCCAAGGTCGTAGCTTAGGCGCTGTGTGAGAGAAAGCATGTGAATGTTTAGGCTTTTATGATAAGGTGGAGGCACCAGAGGCTATAAGAGTTTGAGCAATGCTCCACCATTTTGAGATCAGAGGCTGTCTGCATCAGTGTCCATCTCCCACGTGTGTGATCATTAAAATCATCGTTTGACTCAACCCGACCGGACCAGTGTTGTTATTGTGGTTTTTCTCTTGTCTCCATCCCCAATATTTTGAACTCGTAACATTTTCCACACCGTCCAATCAGAAACTAGTGTTGACGCTGAGACCCGTCTCTGTAACAGGAAGTCCATGAACAGGCAGACCCTCTGCAGCAGGCTGACCTGTGACCTCTGAGACAGAGGGAGGAGTTTGTGTCAGCAGGGGGCGCTGCAGCATCGCCTGAGAGCTTTAAGAACAACAGCAATAAACAGGAAGTGAAAGTCACACTTCTGTTGGTGTGCGTTATCAGCAGACCCCACCCTCTGCAGGAAGCTGAGATAAGAAGCAGCCAATCACAGAGCAGAGAGCATGTGACTTCCTGTTCCTGCTGTTACTGTGACAACAGCTCCTGGGACAGAGAGCAGCTTTCTAAAGAGGAAAGATGTTGCTGTCACCCCCGGGTGTCATGTGACCCGCCTGATGTACCGATTTAAGACTGTAAGAACAATAATAACAACATGTTTTAGTCAGGTGATCCATGCAGAGCAGATCCATGTGACCAAACACAGCTGGATCACATGTTTCCTCTCCTGGAAACAGAAAGCCTTCATGTATAAAGGCTCATGTACCCACTGAGCCCTGCTCTCAGATCTGTGAGGCTTTAACAAACAACAGTTTAAAGTCATGTTTAGCATCTTCTGTCAGTGTGGAAGGTCACACACTTTCCTGAGTGTTGAACCCTGAACTACTAGCTGTTCATGTCAGCCTGGACATAAATACAGACCTGCCTGCTGTCATAGACCCCAGCACTCACATGTTACTTATAAGTGACTCATATGTATGCATGTATATATTGTGTATGTTGTGCTATTTCTTACTTAATGTGTTGTGTCTTTGTTCCTGTTTGTGCTGCAGCACTGTAACCTAAATAATTTCCCCTGGGATCAAAAAAGTATTCTGATTGTGATTAAATGAAAGCAGTCAGAGCAGAGGACGGTGATGTAAGGAATGGGATTTTAATCAGCCAGTCTCCTTTAACTCTCAGCATCACAAAGTAATGTGGTAACATCTGGACTGATGTGTTTACTGTCAGCTAGTTTAAATGCTGTAGGCTGCAGCCGCTGCTCTAACACTATAACTGTAACAGGGCTCAGTGCTGCTTCTAACAGTCTGAGCTGCTTCAGGCTTTATTTGTGAGGAGCACAGCAGCTTACAAACACGTGGCTGGGCCTGGACCCAAAGGAGTGTTTGTTAAAGCCTGCAGTGAATCCAGCAGCAGAATGATGGAAATGCAACACAGCAATGATGAAGAGGAGCAGCATTAAAGCCAAAGTCCAGTTCATACAGTTAGGTCCATAAATCAAATAAGGGAAAATAAAATGTTGTTGGATGCACCTGTCTGCACCCTTAATGCTCTCTGGTCGCTATGGTAACGCGTAAACATTTCTTTCAAAATAAGACACACGACTACAACACGGGAAAAGACCCAGGGAAACGAAGTTAACGATAAAAACCCTGAAAACCATTGTTGGATTTATATTTTATCATTGTCATTGTTATTGGGGAATATCTAACCATATATGCTCAGAGGTGTAGAACCAATTGTGTAATGATAGTAGTCTTTAAAGACTTTGTGTGACTCCAGAGTGTTCTGGCATTCACACCCACGTCCTGGGATCATGGGAGAGGTGCTACCTTCTTATTGTTTTGTGGTAGGATGTCTGTTTTAGTCTAAGTGCCTTTTGTTTAGATGAACTGCTGGACTTCCAGACCAGCAGGTTTAGGGAAGTCGTTTATGGGGTCACACTCTGACTCCACACACACACACACACACACACACACACACACACACACACACACACACACACACACACCTACATAACATACAGACTGGTACCTTTGTTCACGTGTATGTTAATGAACCTATGTATATTCATGTAACCTCAATAAAAGAACAGTGTTACGAGGGAACGGACGAGAGCGACTGTGGTCAAGCGAAGGAACGGCATTGGTCCAGGTCTCTCCCGTGCACGAGAAACATAAAGAACTACTCGTGTCTTGCTTTGCTGTGTAGCTGCATTGAACGATCCAGCGAACAGGTTTATGCTACAAACCTATCAACCATCAATTTCACACCGAGCCTCGACTCTCACGGACCGGTCCGTGACCCGGGGGTTGGGAACCGCTGAGTTAACGCATGAGTAGTTCAGGGCTGCACGTCATTTTCATTGTTAATATCTTTGTGAAAAGCACATTGATGTGAAAATCTTCATGAGAGTCAGAGGCCCTACAACACGATTAAAGATTCATTCAAAAGAAAATCACAAGTTATTATCATCTTCAGAACATTTCATTAAACATTAGAGACAGACTGCTGAGTACATCTCATCTCTATCCAAACAACCTACAGTCCACAAACACATCATGAACCAGTGCTCTGGGCTGTGGTCTGTCCCCAGTTACATGGATCAGCTGGTTCCCTGGAGGTGACTGCTGCTGTGGTTTGGAGCGGATGAATAAACCTGAACTGAATCAGGTGTCTAGTTACTTTTGGTCCCTTTAAACCAGGCTGTCACATGTTCAGCATGTGAAACTCCTCCTCCGTGAAAACGGGTGTGGGTCACAATCAGCCAAGGTTTTGGGTGAACCCATTGTGAGATCTAGCCCCACGCTATCATGTGATTTCCTGTGATCAAATGTCCCAGGATGTGAGTGGGCGTTAAGACGTCCATGTCCCTCTTCAAGCAACTTAAAGAAGTCCAGACGCTTTTCTTTCCAAGCTCCTTCAACAACATCATTCATAGAACAACTTCCAGCTTCATTTGCTCGGCTACAGTTTGGATGGATTTGCATTTAAAGATGCAACAAGACTAAAATGGTTAGGGTCAGGAGGTCAAAGGTCAGAGCTCCTGTGGGTCTGAGGGCGGCCTCACGCTGGAGAAGGATGAATGAATGAATGAATGAATGAATGCTTTATTGGCCATATGCAGGTTGCCCCACAGAGGAATAGGACCCCCCCCCCCCCCCCCCGACTTACACACACAACAACAAAGACATCACATGGGAATACAGTCGGAGATCGGCAGCGTTGGGAGAATAACACTGAAAAAATTACACAACAATGGGAAAAGTACAAGAGGAAAAAAAGAGACCTCTTCACACGCTGGGCAACCTATGGGAGGACAGCATGAGAACAGGAAACAAAAAAAACTCCTCTGCACAGAGAGCACATTAATGTCCACATCACAACATCAGAGCACATGACAAGCCACAGGGGATGGATAGGGGGGTGGGGGGTAATCCGAAGGAACACAGCAGTCGTCCTGCACCATGCTATCATTTCAGCGCGGCACACAGACCTGCTGTCTTCCCCCGCAGGAACAAGCATCGAAGGCGTTTGGAAGGGAGGGGGATGAGTGCGTGCTTATCAGTGTAAGTGTATGTGTGTGCGTGTCCATAGTTCAGCTGAGACAGTGTCCTTCGGCCTATCAGGCTAAGTAAACAGTCCTCCAGCCGATCCAGGTGTCCTTCATGGGATGGGAAGAATAGTCATCACACAGTCGTTATCAGGGAGTTGTTTTGGTGGGCTCCAGCCTTGGGCCTGAGCAGCTGGCGCCATGGTGTCCAAATGTAGAATATTGTTGATTTCTCCTTTATGCGAGCAGCGAATTTAGCACTCTGACACTGGGGCCTCGATTTCCCGTTGGAGAGCCGCGAGCCTCCCCATGATGGTATCAAGCTTCTGTTCCGTGGTGTTGTCGTTCTTTTGATTCTGAGACCCCACAGCTGCAGTGAGCCGTTCTGCGATGTTATCCAACTTCCGCTCAAGGGTGTTATTGTGAGCAGGCCCCTCTCTGATGTATCCCATCATACGCTCAGTGGTGTTAGTTTGAGTCTTCACGGCAGCTGTAAGCGTCTCCAAGGTGTTGACCATGCTGCGTTCGGTGTGGGAGGCCGCGCCTCGTCCCATCGCTTCAATTCCAGCGGTCAGCTTAGGGGGGGTTTGAACAGCTGGTTCCGCTCTCTTATTTCTCCGATAAGTCAGGGCCAAGCCAGCTCCGATCAGCAAGAACCCTGTTATCATGGTTCCGAATAGGTAGATATCCTCAGCGTCCTCGATAGACAGTCCCGCCAGGCACAAGATCCTCCAGGTCTGCCACCCATCCATCGTGTATCCGGCAGGGAAAGTCCCTCCAGGGCACTCGGGCTCTCCCGAGCCCAGACTTCTCGTTGAGAAGAGGGTGTCAATAGCGTTCAGAGACCAGTTGATCAAATCCATAATTCTCTGTTAGGTTTTGGAGAACGACAGTGAGAGACTGTTCAAGGGAAAAGTAGTGCACGCGAGACAAGACAGGACACAAGAGGCTAAGCAGGGAAGATAAGGGGAAGGAGGAGAGGAGAAAAGTGCGACTGCCTTCACCGAGAGCCAAGTAATAAGGTGAAGGAGTCTGACCTGAGCCAGTGTTTGACATGAACACATCAGCACTGCTGTCAGTGAGCCTAACGACAGCCGTTAGCATCATTTCAGTGTTTCAGTCATAAAAACACTTCCTGTCACTGTGGTGGTTACAGTGACATCATGCAGTTTGTGCTTTGACCTCCAGAGGGCGACAAATCAGCACAGACAGAGAGCTCCATTCAAACTTTGCTGCCATCAGGAATAATTCTTCAAATATAATCATCAGTGTTTGAGCAGTTATGATATCAGGGACAATCTAGACATGTGTGACAATACTGAACATGTCACATGACACACCTCAAACATCATGTGATCCACTCTCAGTCTGCACTTTCATTCATGACTTCAACAGGTTGAAATGAGCTTTGAAGAAACATCAGTTCAGTGCTGAAATATTTAAACGCTGCAGGAAGAACAACAACAAAGTGATGACGGATGTTTGTGCTTCAAACAGGAAAACCAAGGCAAGGCAAGGCAAGTTTATTTGTATAGCACAATTCAACAACAAGGTGATTCAAAGTGCTTTACAGAGACATTAGAAACAAAAACAAATAAAAAGCATGATTTAAAATTGATTAAAACAAGCAAATAAACTAACTAATTAACAAACAAACAAACAAACAAACAAAACAGTATATAAAATCAAAACAGATAAAATCAGAACAGTAGATAAAATCAGTAGTTAAATGTAAGTTTTGAAATTTAAGCTTAAAGTGTGGATTTGGTGCTTTATTCAAATGCAGCTGAGAACAGGTGAGTCTTCAACCTGGATTTAAATAAACTGAGTGTTTCAGCTGATCTGAGGCTTTCTGGGAGTTTGTTCCAGATATAAGGAGCATAAAAGCTGAATGCAGCTTCGCCGTGTCTGGTTCTGACTCTGGGAACTGATAAAAGACCGGATCCAGATGACCTGAGGGATCTGGAAGGTTCATACTGGGTCAGGAGGTCATTGATGTATTTTGGTCCTAAACCATTCAGAGCTTTATAGACCAGCATCAGAACTTTAAAGTCTATCCTCTGACGGACAGGCAGCCAGTGTAAAGACCTCAGAGCTGGACTGATGTGGTCCACTTTTTTGGTCTTAGTGAGGACTCGAGCAGCAGAGTTCTGAATGAGCGGTAGTTGTCTGACTGATTTTTTAGGTAGACCTGTAAAGATGCTGTTACAGTAATCAAGCCTACTAAAGATGAATGCATGGACTAGTTTTTCCAGGTCCTGTTGAGACATCAGATCTTTTATCCTTGAAATATTCTTGAGGTGATAGTATGCTGACTTTGTTATTGTCTTAATGTGTTTTTCTAAGTTTAGGTCTGCATCCATCACTACACCCAAATTTCTCGCCTGGTTTGTGGTTTTTAGATGTATAGATTGAAGTTCTCTGGTGACCTATAATCGTTTTTCTTTGGCGCCAAAGACTATTACCTCAGTTTTGTTTTTGTTTATCTGGAGAAAATTGTGGCACAACCAGTCATTGATTTCCTCAATGCATTTACCAAGAGCCTGCACAGGGCCTTGGTCTCCTGGTGACATTGTGATATATATTTGTGTGTCATCTGCATAGCTGTGGTAGTTTATTTTGTTGTTCTTTATAATCTGTGCCAGTGGGAGCATGTAAATGTTAAACAGAAGGGGTCCCAAGATGGAACCTTGGGGAACTCCACATGTGATACTTGTCTGCTCAGATGTGAAGTTAACTATTGATACAAAGTATTTCCTGTTTTCTACGTATGTTTTGAACCAGTTTAGTACAGTTCCTGAAAGACCTGTCCAGTTCTCCAGTCGTTTGAGTAATATGTTGTGGTCAACTGTATCAAATGCTGCACTGAGATCCAGTAAAACTAAGACTGACATTTTTCCACTGTCTGTATTCAGACATATGTCATTAAACACTTTGGTCAGAGCGGTTTCAGTGCTGTGGTTCTGTCTAAAACCTGACTGGAAGGCATCGTAGCAATTATTCTGTTTTAAGAAGTAATTGAGCTGTTGAGAAACTGCTTTTTCAGTGATCTTACTTAAAAACGGGAGATTTGAGATCGGCCTGTAGTTGTTCATTTGTGTCTTGTCAAGATTGTCCTTTTTCAGTATAGGTTTGATTACAGCAGTTTTTAGTGATTCTGGAAACACACCTGATAATAAAGAAAAGTTGACGATCTGTAACAGGTCTGACTCTAAAGTCTTTGAGACCTTTTTGAAAAAACTTGTTGGCAGGACATCTAAACAGCAGGAGGAGGAGTTCAGTTGACCTAAGATGTCCTCCAGGTCTTTGCTGTTAATAGGTTTAAACTGTTTCATGGTGTTTAAACAGTTTTTTGGTGGACACAGTACATATCCTGGATCTGCTGTTGATGTACCAATTGCTTGTCTAATTTTTTGGATTTTTTCTGTGAAGAATTTGGCAAAGTCATTGCAGGCCATGGTTGAATGAAGTTCAGCTGCCACTGACACAGGAGGGTTTGTTAGCCTGTCAACTGTAGAAAATAAGACCCGAGCATTATGGCTGTTTTTAGTGATGATGTCAGAGAAGTAGGACCTCCTTGCACTCCTCAGTTGTAAATTATAATTGTGAAGTTTCTCTTTATAAATGTCATAATGAACCTGGAGGTTTGTTTTTCTCCATCTGTGCTCAGCTTTCCTACACTCTCTTTTTTCATTTTTCACCAGTGTGGAGTTTCTCCATGGAGACTTTTTCCTTCCAGAGATAACCTTCACCTTAATGGGAGCAATAGTGTCCATTACATTTAACATGTTAGCATTGAAGCTATTGACGAGCTCATTGACTGACCCTCTGGACAGGTCAGGTGTTAATGGGAAGACCTGGTTAAAAATTGCACTACTGTGTTCAGTTATACACCGTTTTGTGATCACTGTTGTTGATATATTTGTGTGGGCTGAGATTTTACTTTCAAAGAAAACACAGTAATGAGCAGACAGGCCCACATCAGACACAGTAACCTTTGAAATGCTCAGGCCTTTGGAGATCAGTAGGTCAAGAGTGTGTCCTCTATTATGTGTGGCCTCTGTTACATGCTGAGTCAGCCCAAAGTTGCCCAGAGTGTTACTCAGGTCTTTAGTCCCTTTGTCCTGAGGGTTGTCCACATGGATGTTAAAATCCCCAACAATAATTACACAGTCAAAATCAACACAGATCACAGACAGCAGTTCACTGAGGTCATTAAAAAAGTCTGTGCAGTATTTGGGAGGCCTGTAAACATTAAGAAACACAACTTTGGATGGGGCCTTCAGCTGTAAAGCCACATATTCAAAAGACTGAAAACTTCCAGGAGATAGCTGCTTACATTGAAATGATTCATTAAATAAGACAGCAACCCCTCCTCCTCTCCTGCTCGCCCTGACCTCACTGATAAAACTGTAGTTAGGAGGGGTCGTCTCGATGAGAACAGCTCCACTGTTACTTTGGTCCAACCAAGTTTCAGTTAAAAACATAAAATCAAGGCTGTGCTCAGTGATTAAATCATTAATTAAAAATGTTTTCCCAGCTAAAGATCTAATGTTTAATAAAGCCAACTTAAGTGTTTTAGAGGTATTACTTGTCCCCTCGTGTTTGGGAGCAGTCTGTGGCACACAAGGTATGTTTACTATGTTTAAAGATCTTTTAGAGTGCAGCTCTCTGTGTTTTGACCAGGCCACATGTCTCCTGTCACCTAAAAGTACAGAAATTTTAAAACCTTCTAGTAAACAGGGTCCCAGCTTCTCCTGGGAAAAGTCATCACTGCCATAATCCTCACAGCCCGGACCCTTCACACATCACGCATCAGACTGTGGAGACAGGGCATGAAGAGGAACTAAGGGGGGCGAGGCTGGGCAATGTGACTTCGATTGCTCTGTTGAGGGTGGGGCTCGATGGCGAACCTTTGGCCGCTCTGGTGGGGGGGTTTATGGGGGACAAAAAGGGATTGGGACGGGGGGTAGATCTGAGCCCAGCATTGACCCGCTCCATCATCACCTCAGTGAATTTCAGGTGTGGGGAGGAGGGAGAAAGGGAGGGGGAGGAGGGTGATGGCCTGTCAGGGGTTTGGGGGACTGGGGAAGATCGTGGTCCCTGGTCCTGGTCGTTGGTGTTGTTGAGAGAGTTGGAGGCAAATAGGGACCCCTCTTCTTGCCTTAGATGTCTCTCCTTTCTGAGGCTCTTCCTCAGATGCCTTAGGTGTCTCTCCTTTCTGAGGCTCTTCCCGGGTGGGGGCAAATGGAGCTCCTCCTCAAGGTTTCTGCTGGGCTTTGTCTGTTCTTGGAGTACTGTTTGTTCCTCTTTATGAGATAACTCCTCGTTTATCTCAGCCTTGGCACCAAGCACAGATGGATGACGTATGGAATAAAACAAGTTGGAGGTGAACAGTTTCACCCCTGACTTGTTAAAATTAAATCCATTTGCTTTAAACAGATGCCTGCGTTCCCAAAAAATATTAAAGTTGTCGATAAAATGCACTGAGTGGTCGGCACATGCTGATATAAGCCATTTATTCAGTGTAAACAACCTGCTGAATCTCTCGTCTCCTCCTCTGACCGGCGGTACAGGTCCACTGATGAATACAGCTGCATTCAGAGAGTTTACAGTATTTAATAATCCAATAAAGTCCCGTTTCAGAACCTCCGACTGTTGTTTGGACACATCGTTTGACCCTGTATGCAGAACAATGTTTGTCACAGTTGGATATTCATCTGCAATTTGAAGAATTCTCTCCTTCAGGTTGTAGACCATATCCTTAGGAAAGCAGAGGACTTTAGTGTTCTTACCGCACATCATTTGTACATCCTTTACGGCAGAGTCACCCACAATCAGAGTTTCAGGCCTAGCCTTTAGCTTTCCCTGTGGCCTTTCACTTTTCAACAGATTTTCAGACCTTCCTTCGCTGCTTTTAGATGGATGGTTGTCCGATATAGATCCAGGGTCCTTTGATAGTGGAGCAAATCTGTTCTGCAGTTTCACATTCAGTTGTTTTGGAGGTTTGTTGTTATCCTTCCTATTCACGGTTGTCCAGTCCTGTTTCCTCCCGTATACAGGGGTAGAAGAGCTTCTCTGTCTCGTAGGAAGTGAAGGCCAGTCGGTTTCAGAGATTTCAGCTCGTTGTGCCCTGCCTGTGGTACGTCCTTCCAGGAGACATGATTTATGTCTTGGTTTTGCACCAAGACAGTCCAAGGGGGGTGTTGCGGCTACTCCAACCAATGGCCGCGGCAGGCTAAACATGAGGACACCGATGACGCGCAACAATTAACGCACAGAACACTTCTGTATCATTTGCTTCTTTATTTCCACATGCAACTGTCCAAACTATAAATCAGCACATGGGATCAACTGTCAAACAAACGCACAGACTGCACAAGCAAATAACTGCAACTTACAAATAAATGCACCAGCTACTATGTCAAAATTCCAAACTGGTCTATGGCAGCAATTAGTGCATAAATATACAAACACCATTACAGTCAAATATATCAAATCATTCAAATTGTGCTCGAGTTGCGATATGTTGCGGTCAACAGAAAGTTTTTGCCTCGTGCTCACCCTACCTTCTGCTCATCACATCAGGTGCTGTGAACAAGTGAGTGCAACCACATTTACCTTATACCACACCCATGAGACACGCCCCACGCCCATGCACCAATACAGTGAGTCCATTTAAACCAACCCACTTAGTCAGACGTAAACAACTCATATGGCTCCTACAGGGGGATTATCACTTGAGGATTTATAATAATGCACAGAGTCTACTTTCTTGGTCATGTTATCTGTGCTCCTTAGCTGTGTACTAGCTTGCTCATCGCCATTGTTTTGAATCAAAGGCAAGGTTGTTTCATTTTCACACAGTCCATTTACCTCCACGTTTACTTCTAAGCGATGAATTTTTGTCTCCAGTACTGCAATCTTCTGCAGGAGGCTGTGGTAGTTATCTGTGGAGAGGGAATGCATCTTGTTGCTAGTTAGCCTAGCGGTTAGCCCCTTTCCAGGCAATTGAGGCTGTTCGGTGCCCAGACACTGTAATCAGGCTTCAGCTGTGTCTAGGCCACAGACACACGGAGCGCTGAGAATAAGGTAACTATAAAAATGTTGCTGCTTCTGTTAAGAACACTTTAGTCCTAATGATCTATAAGTGTCCAGAAGCTATCGCAGGTAAGCTCATATGGAAAAAAGGGGAAAAATCAGCATAAAAATCAATAAAAATCAATAAAAGAAGCAAAGAGCAAAGAGATGAAGCGTCCACACACCAGCAGAAATAATTCACAGCCTGCCAGAGGTTTGGAGTTTCCCAGGTGCACCTGAACGCAGCACAGTGTCCCAATGCTCCTTATAGGGCTTTGGAGTTGACGTCACGCCGCAATGCATTGTGGGAGCGCGGCGGCATTTTCGGGGTCTACGAATCAAATCAAACACACTGTGTTGGAACGACGATTACAAGATGCTTAAAAGCAGCTTAAAAGAGAATGGACTGTATAGAGACCGATTGCGTCCAGAGGCGAAGCGGCGGTACTTGCAGAAAATAGCGTGCAGTGGAAATGTGGACCCGTATGAAATACGGCCGTGGAGTAGAAACCCTGAAGACCAACCGCTATTGACGTAGCCTGATATATTTCATACCTTATCTGTGGAGTCAGCGCATACAAGTCGTCATTCAAACAAAGGTAAGTCAGCTCGAGTACAGCGAGTGAAATGCGTTTGATTTCCCTGCAAACATTCACATTAGTGCAGCATAAATTCATTCATGAGGGGAAATTACAGTGAGAATGTGTGGAGGCTGTTAGAGGGATAACATAGTGAGTTCAGTGCATTGATGTGACACTGTCCTGAAGGATTTAGTTATTCTTTATGGTTAAAGAAATTGCAATGATTTATTAATGTTTATTATAAATAATTCTAATTATACATCTTGCTTCCATATTTGTATCTTGTGTCACTAAAAATACATTTTATTTTAATTTTATACATTGATTAATGACCTGCAGAATCTCCTTATCATATTAAGTGATTCATAATTGTCACTTTATGCTTTCTCCATCTCTAAAGTGATGACATCCTTGCATTACATACTTTAGGTTCATTTTCTGCTGGCAGGTTTCTGACAGAGAACAGGCAGATTTACACTATAACCTGCAGCGTTCTATAGATGGACACATAAAGAAATGCATAATTACATGTATGTGCTAACTTTCTTGACACTTTGTTACATTTATGATAAAGTAGATAAAACACATTTGTGTCGGCCTTGGCTCATAGTTCTTGTCTTTAAATGAACTTTGTCTGTGTGTGTTTCAGGTCCTGCACTCTCAAAGACTGAATGAACCAGCATTGCAGCCATGGGTCACTGTGAGCATCACAGGGAAGGTTGAAGCCGCCCGCTGCACCTGCATGGCCGGAGTCGCGGAGACTTGCACCCACGTCACTGCTCTTCTGTTTAAAGTAGACGCAACAGTGTTGATCCGTGGCACAAGGACTGTTACAGATGAACCTGCATACTGGGTTTTGCCTGGTAATAATACCAAGATACACCCAGAGGTTGGCCATAAGATAGACTTCTCCTCTTCAGCTGCCCAAAAAAGGCTCTTGATCAAAACATACACAGACCATCTGTAGTGACAGGTAAAAGGAGCCGTCCTCAAAAAAGAAATCCCACCTGCTACTGTGGAGGAGTTGTCACTGCTATAATGCCATAATGTTTTATCTAGGGGTCTAGATGTATGCTTGTAGTGCACTGCTGTGTAAATAATTTGCATTTACTGAATATGTACTGACTGAGTCCCGCTGTTCAAAAGTTGAATAAAGAAACTAAATAATTTTGCCTTTTTTTTTTTTTATTAAAACCACTTTATAGAACATCACATCAGGTACAATGATGATGTCAATTATAGTTTACAAATGACAAAATGTTTACACCAAATCATGAGTGTTTACATGATATCACCCACTACTAACATTACTTTATTTACTGTATCTTTTGAAAAAATACAGCAAAAGACTTAAGAACATTTAACAGGAGCAGGTTTCATTTTCCCTGGTTTTATTATGACACTGTTCACCAAACGCAGCAAACCTTCACCATCTTATCCAGAAGGGTCAGCTCTTCACCCTCACATGGAAGAAGTAATCTGATTGGCATGGTGGTTTGTTTGAAGCAGGTCCCTTGTGTAGCGCTGGAAACCAGTCATGATGTTTCATCCATTTCATCGGCTGGTTTGCTGCAATAATGCCAAATAATTAGCAACTCTATAAATAGACGGTAGTTCTGCAAAATCACTCAGTAGGATGTTTGTTCTAATTTGCTATGAGCTCAGAGCGCATCGAAAATGAAACTAATAGGCTATAAAGAGAGATATGAACATATTTAGAACTTACCGGAATGAAAATGTCTGGAGCACCAACAGATATTTGGAGATGGAAGAGAGCTGCACGTCAGCTCATCTCACAGCTGCTATCCAGGCTAGACG
The DNA here is from genome assembly GCF_057381845.1 of Rhamphochromis longiceps. Classification (NCBI taxonomy): domain Eukaryota; kingdom Metazoa; phylum Chordata; class Actinopteri; order Cichliformes; family Cichlidae; genus Rhamphochromis; species Rhamphochromis longiceps. The sequence goes on from NW_028187224.1 coordinate 2,865,063, forward strand.
CCTTCGTTTGGTAACATCGATACACGAGCTGCCTCATGTTGCTTTCAGGTTGGGAAAGCATAAAAAGATAATCCAACCTTATTCCCGTGTCGGTCGTAAGATCGAACATTGCAGCCGACCACACAGCAAGTACGAACCATGGCTATGCTATCGCTCCTAGCTTAGACCCCCAAAATGGTGAATCGGGCCAAAATCCTTTCCACGCCCACCCCGTGACATCACACTCCAAAGCCCTATTGTCCTCAAACGTCTCTTTGGGTGTTTCCTTCCTGCTCAAAGTTTACTTTCACTTCCTGAACTTCGTGGAGTGGAGCTTGTTGTTGGTGTGTGAAGAAACTGTAAGTTTGCTTTGTTTCCTCCTTTAACAGTTTGTCTTTAGGAACTTTACTGTTTGTTCAGCTCGTGTTTGATTTCTTCACACAACAAACTGTGTGTGTTTGTATTTCCGGTCTCTCCATTAAAGTCAGTGTGTAATGTTTCCTGGCTAACATCAGCTGTGTGCAGCTTAGTTCAGCACAAATCTGCCGCTCCATAGTTCACGGTAACGGACTCACAGCTGGACCAACGAGGCCGAGTGTGTCCGCCACTCTGAGCTACGTTCGTGTTTGTGTACTTGTAGTTTGTACTTTGAGTTCAGTCAGAGCCCACAGAGGACGCAGCGTACGTGATGACGTCACAGCCCTTTACCTCCTTTACTGTCACTGTGATTAATATTTACACACGAGACACCTGCAGAGCTCTGACGCTAAGCTAGCCACACAGCATGCTAAAAATAAGCTAACGCTAAGCTAACGCTAAGCTAGCAAAGAACCCAGAGTGAGTTAAAGCTGAGTAAACACTGACCCCAGACCAGCACCGTGATAAAGTGAGCTGCTGCTGCTGAACTTGAACAGGTAACAAAGTGATGAGCAGTCAGGCTGCAGGTTTCTACCTGTTCATGTTTCTACAGTAGAATCACTTTGAAGTGTCTTTGTGCTGTTTCATCTTTGATTTGTGTTCATAAACACTCAGAGAAACATCACGTGACCTCATCAGGATCTGTGTTGGTGTGTGGGGCTGTACCTCAGCTTTATGTTGTTACATGCTCATTTGTTCATTTTACACAGTAACATCAAAGTAATGTTATGAGGAGTAATGAAGTAACGTACTCCATTACTTTTAATTAAAGTGTTCTGTGTAATATGTGTAATAATGACTGTTTTGAGTAATGACCAACACTGATCACAACAAAGAGGAAATGCCTCCAACATGCACAAACATTTGAGCCACAACATGCAGTTAATGTGCACAAATGTCTTTGATATGCTGCTCAGTGATGGTGGTGACTGTCAGAGCAGAGCTACTGAGAATCAATAAGTAATATCAATGATGGGATCAGAATCACTAAATTCTTCTCATCCCTGTCAGTATCATACATGTGCTGTATAATGTGATAAATGTAGAGGTGCTGGCTGTTCTCTCACTCTGCTGTTTAGCTGTAAAGGACGCCTCCCTGCCTTTGTCTCATTCATGACCTTTAATAGTCTCTTCTAACATGCAGAGATCTGTATGATCTGTTTCATAGAGTCTAACCAGCCTGTACAGGTAACAACAACAGTCACTGCATCACTGACACACAAACGTCATCTCTGTCAATAACAACATTCATACATGGAATAAAAACACATCAGTGGATCATTGCTGGAGCTGATGTTTGTGCTCCTGGTGCAAAGGCTCTCAGTTTCCTCCTTGAAATAACATCAGTGGTGGGTCAGCGACATGCTTTCTTTCCCTCTCAGGTTTAAATATCTGGGACTCTCCACCGTTTGGTTTTAGAGCTGAAGAAGCTTCTCAGATGAAACGTCTTCCAGAAACTTAAAGACGTCTCTTTTCTCTCCAAGCTCCTTAGATCACATGACCTGGATGACTGAACCTACAGATATATTGACCTGGTTTCATGGTCACATGACAGGTCAGAGGTCAGCGACTGTAACTCAGTTCCTCCTGTTAATGTGAACTCACTGAGTGTTTGTGGTTTACCTCTCAGACTGACTGAAGACGATGATGGAGGAAGAGGAGGACAGAGCAGAGTCTGCAGGGTCCAGCTGTCCGTCTGTGAGGAGTGACCGGTCCAAAGGAAACAATCCAGCCTTCAGTGGTGAACCTGGAGCAACGAGGTCAGAGAGCTGAACTCACTGAGTAACAGAAATAATTCTGCACTGACATTATAATCAGTGTTGACTCTGGTTGATTGTCTGACTGTGTTTGTGAGCTGAGAGGAAATGAAAATGAGTTTGTAACAAAAATCAGTTTTGTCCAGTTTTCCTGTAAAAAGCTGAACTCTAATCTAAGAGGATGTTACTGACAGGAAACAGCTGCATTATCTGCAGTCTGTGTGATCACAGCTGCTTCAATCATGTTTGTGTCTGCAGAGGTCAGAGGTCACAGTCTGCAGGGTCCAGCTGTCCGTCTGTGAGGAGTGACCGGTCCAAAGGAAACCCTCCACACTTCAGTGGTGAACCTGGAGCAACGAGGTCAGAGAGCTGTGATGACTCCTTTACATGTTTGTGTTTCCTGGATAAATATGACCTGAAACATCCTCAGATTGTTACAAAGATTCATTAAAAAGAAAACAATGAAAGAGAAAAGATCCAAATGTTCGACTTGGTCATTTGCTGTTTGAGGACAGTGATGCTCATATCTGTGGGGAAAGTGTGACCTGAGTGGGTTCATGTTTGTCTTTAAAGAACAGAGCTGCTCTGATTCTCTTTGTGTCTGATCTGTTAAACAGTCTGAGAGGTCACACAGAGACCCAGCAGCTAAAGCCTGGATCATACTGGCTGCTGTTACTCCATCAGGACAACACTGAACCACAGTGGTGTGGATGTAGTGGATAAATCCCACCATACTGATGCTCAGAGTTAACCACAGGGAACAAAACCAGATGTTACCTTCAGATTGTGACCTTTGGAGTGGACGATGCAGATTTCAATAGAGAATAAATGTTGTTGTTTTTCAGCTGTGAAGAAAGAATCGAATTTTCTGAACTTAAGAATTTATGATGCTGGAAACAACATGGAGACTATAACACAACATTTCCACTGTGTTCATAGAATGAATGTAAAACTGTCAGACATTCATTAAATATGCAAAATGTCTACAGAAGCATCAGAGGGTCAGACGTGAAGCACTCAGTGATTTTGATCAAATGACTCATCAGTTATTGATCTGTACTACACTGATCTACCACGTTAGTAAAGCTGGTGTTCTGGTGGTGGAGGGAGACTCGGATCATGTTCTGGTTTTGGAGCAGTGATCTGCTGATGGTTCAGTTTGATGAGCTTCTTCAAAATCATCCCTGACATCACCACTGAAAGGACGTCCATGAAAACAGACTGAAAATTACTGATATGTTCACAATCTGAGAGTTTAAAACTTGACAGACTTGATTCAGATGAAGTTATTTGAGCAGAAACTCCTGGATCTTTATCCTGTGTTGATCTAATCCTTCATGGTTCCTCCACAGAGTGGAGCAGCAGAGCTCAGAGGTTCCCAGTGGTCAGTCTGCCCAGCAGCATCAAACACAGCTGGACTCCATATTTATGGTCTGTACATGTACAACAACTACTGTTACATCTGTTCTGTTCACAGTCATCTCCATGCTGCTCTTTGTAGACCAGTGGATCGTCAGTGTGTCCAACATGGATCTGATGTTTGGCTCCATGATTTCAGTCTGATTGGCTCATTCATAAATATTCTGTTCCAGCTGCTGGAGGACAACATCATCACTTTTGTGAAGAACGAGCTGAAGAAGATCCAGAAGGTTCTGAGTCCAGATTACCCAGAATGCTTAGAGAGTCAGAGGAGCAGCAGCAGAGAGGCGTTTGTGAAGATCACAGTGGACTTCCTGAGGAGAATGAAGCAGGAGGAGCTGGCTGACCGTCTGCAGAGCAGTAAGAGGATTTATCTAAAGATTTAAGCTGCTGGATAAATGAGACATTTTCCAGAGATGGAAGATGGAGCAACATGTTTTAAAGATTAGTTCTTTTTGGAATTGAGTGTTTATTTTTCTTCTCATTCAGAACTTCAAGCTGCAGTTTGTCATCGTAACCTTAAATCCACCCTGAAGAAGAAGTTCCAGTGTGTGTTTGAGGGCATCGCTAAAGCAGGAAGCCCAACCCTCCTGAATCAGATCTACACAGAGCTCTACATCACAGAGGGAGGGACTGCAGAGGTCAATGATGAACATGAGGTCAGACAGATTGAAACAGCATCCAGGAAACCAGACAGACCAGAAACAACCATCAGACAAGAAGACATCTTTAAAGCCTCACCTGGAAGAAATGAACCAATCAGAACAGTGCTGACAAAGGGAGTGGCTGGCATTGGGAAAACAGTCTTAACACAGAAATACAGCCTGGACTGGGCTGAAGACAAAGCCAACCAGGACATCCAGTTCATATTTCCATTCACTTTCAGAGAGCTGAATGTGCTGAAAGAGGCAAAGTTCAGCTTGGTGGAATTTGTTCATCACTTCTTTACTGAAACCAAAGAAGCAGGAATCTGCAGCTTTGAAGACTTCCAGGTTGTGTTCATCTTTGATGGTCTGGATGAGTGTCGACTTCCTCTGGACTTCCACAAAACTACAATCCTAACTGACCCTAGAAAGTCCACCTCAGTGGATGTGCTGCTGATAAACCTCATCAGGGGGAAACTGCTTCCCTCTGCTCGCCTCTGGATAACCACACGACCTGCAGCAGCCAATCAGATCCCTCCTGACTGTGTTGGCATGGTGACAGAGGTCAGAGGGTTCACTGACCCACAGAAGGAGGAGTACTTCAGGAAGAGATTCAGAGATGAGGAGCAGGCCAGCAGGATCATCTCCCACATCAAGACATCACGAAGCCTCCACATCATGTGCCACATCCCAGTCTTCTGCTGGATCACTGCTACAGTTCTGGAGGATGTGCTGGAAACCAGAGAGGGAGGACAGCTGCCCAAGACCCTGACTGAGATGTACATCCACTTCCTGGTGGTTCAGGCCAAAGTGAAGAAGGTCAAGTATGATGGAGGAGCTGAGACAGATGCACACTGGAGTCCAGAGAGCAGGAAGATGATGGAGTCTCTGGGAAAACTGGCTTTTGATCAGCTGCAGAAAGGAAACCTGATCTTCTATGAATCAGACCTGACAGAGTGTGGCATCGATATCAGAGCAGCCTCAGTGTACTCAGGAGTGTTCACACAGATCTTTAAAGAGGAGAGAGGACTGTACCAGGACAAGGTGTTCTGCTTCATCCATCTGAGTGTTCAGGAGTTTCTGGCTGCTCTTCATGTCCATCTGACCTTCATCAACTCTGGACTCAATCTGCTGGAACAACAACAAACAACCTCCTGGTGGTTTAAACCATCTCTTCACCAGAGTGCTGTGAACAAGGCCTTACAGAGTCCAAATGGACACCTGGACTTGTTCCTCCGCTTCCTCCTGGGTCTTTCACTGCAGACCAATGAGAGTCTCCTACGAGGTCTGCTGACACAGTCAGGAAGTAGCTCACAGACCAGTAAGAAAACAGTCCAGTACATCAAGGAGAAGCTCAGTGAGAATCTGTCTGCAGAGAAAAGCATCAATCTGTTCCACTGTCTGAATGAACTGAATGATCGTTCTCTAGTGGAGGAGATCCAACAGTCCCTGAGATCAGGACGTCTCTCCACAGATGAACTGTCTCCTGCTCAGTGGTCAGCTCTGGTCTTCATCTTACTGTCATCAGAAGAAGATCTGGATGAGTTTGACCTGAAGAAATACTCTGCTTCAGAGGAGGCTCTTCTGAGGCTGCTGCCAGTGGTCAAAGCCTCCAACAAAGCTCTGTGAGTACATTTGTACTCATGTCTTTACTTTTAACATCCAACTGTGTCAGTAATTTATTTCACCAGGCTTTCTGTCTTTGTATGAATTTGTAAAGTTTTGGGATTTCTCCAGAACAACTGTGACCTCTTTGATGCCTCCAGAACTCGGTGTACTCGAGACACTGGATTCACCATAAACTCTGATCATCACTGCTGCTGTTATGTTATCAGTCTTTGTTTAAACACTTAGGCTGCATGTGCCTGATGTTGTGATACTTTATATTCACATGCATGCTCCTAGATACATTTCTACTGCAGGTCTATTTTTAGTCACAAATGTTGGGGAAACACTTGCGTTTACATGCATGGTGGGTCCTGCATTAAAGAAAGCATTTGAATTACTCAGTGAATCCTGGCAGCCAGAGAAACATCCTTAGTTCCACTTTAAACTAAACTCTGCTTCGGTCTTCCACAGTGTGTTTGTTGTTTCTTTGTTGTTGTTGGCCTGCTCTCTCCTCTCACTCCAATCTGGTTGCAGCAGATGTTTGTCCCTCCCTGAACCTGCAGACTTGGGTGCAGCACCTCAGTTCATCTTCAGTCTGAAACCAGCTGTTGTAGCTATATCCCCTCAAGCACACCTTCCCTGGTCATCTCTGCTGTGGTTGCTATAAAATTTAATCTTGATTTTAAAAAAAGAACAAAAAAAGTAAACTAAAGTCAGACTTGATGGTGGTTCACTCCTTGGGCAAGAAGACAGAGGAGTGAGCCACCCTTGGTCAAAGCTTGGTCATTCAAGCTCACTGTTTTCCCCTTGTTGGTTGATGATAGTATTTTTTTTACCTGACTTATAGTCATCATTGTCTTCAAATTAACTCACACACTGCTGACTGCTGTAGCTTACCTGGCTGAGCAGGTGACCCATGCACTGAAGGTTAGAGTCGTGACTCCAGGGCCTGGTTTGAGTCTGCCCAAGACCATTTCCTGTGTGTTATTCTCCTCACTTCTCCCTCCCTTCCTGTCTTCTTTGCCCTATACAGTGAAGACAAAAGGCCTCAAGTTGTGAAAACTCTTCCCCTTCATCACCTTCAATCTCTCTCATCTAAAATCTCCAGTATTCTCTGAGTAGTGACTCTTTTCACAATCTTGAATGATAAGGATCCAAGTGGGTAAAGTTATTTATTTGTTGTGTTCCTATTTGCAGCTGGGATAGATTAAGAAAAACTATCGGCTGCCAAAATTACATCCAGTTTAGAAGACAAACATTGAGTGAAGTGTTTGTTTCATCATCCTTCACAACTCATCAACCAGGTGTCACAAACTGCAGCAGGACAGTACAAAGCATGTCATACTGGATGGCTGCAACAACCAGAGTTTTACCTACCTTTGGTATTTCGTGACAGCATGAGCGTAATATTTACTGAACAGAGTCGTCTTCTGTAATCTTTTCAGATTCAGATTCAGAACACTGTATTTATTTTCAAGGGGCAATTAGGATACTGAGCATTCCAACCGTACATACAATACACAAACATCACATTGGGGAGACGGGTCAGGCTAGGTAGCTGGCCGGTCGGCCGCTAGAGCAGCGACCCGGAACCGAACGGCGGAAAATGCACAACATCAGGAAAGATGAGGAGAAAAAAGAACTCCTCCCAGACTGAGCTCCAACAGGGAGATCAGTTTGAGAACAGACAAAAAATGACCTTAGCGCAGAGCACATGAAAACTCTTAATGCGCCATAGAAACACATGACGAGCAACAGGGATGGGTAAAAGGTGAGAGACAGCCGGTGTAGACAGCGCATCCGGGCCTGCAGCATTTGCGCTGGTCCCCTCGACCCACCGTCTGCACCGGGAGGGGATAAGCATGCTTAGGATGGGAAGGAACAGTCTAAACACCGTCTGTTATCAGGGTGAGATTTGTTATGTTCAGCTCCAGCCTTGAGACCACAGCTCGCGCCGGTATGTTAGCCGCATGAAATGATGGTGGCTTTCTTTGGTGCGAACAACTGCATGTCAATTTGACAGCTGATCTAACAGTCCGTCACTCGTCTCTCAATCTCCCGTTGGAGAGCCACGAGCTTCTCCGAGAGGTTATCGGTTTTGCGCTCAAAGAGCAAAGTCTGAGAACTCACGACCACCATGAGCTTCTTCAAGATCTTATCCGTGCTGCGTTCAATGAGCCCATTTTGAGAAGTCACGACCCGTCCCATTGTTTCAGCCACAGCGGGCAGCCTTGTGGGGGTTTGAACAGCTGATTCCGCTTTCTTTAATCTTCAATAAGCCAGGGCCAAGCCAGCTCAGATCAGCAAGAACCCTTTGCTGCTGTGAATGTCCGTGCTGCTATATTTCAGGATCAGGCTCTAAATGTACAAATGGATCTGAGAAGATTTCCAATCATGTTTCTACTAGATTTACAGTTTGTTTTCATGTCTTCTGACTCAGAAGGTGGATCAGGTGGAGCTTACAAGGAGTAAGTGCTGCTATAGAAGAAGAGTTGTGTTTTAATGAAGCTATTTAGTTAACCAATAATTGTATTGCATGCTGGCATTAAAAATGTTTCATTTGACTGATTTAATTGTTTGTTTGTTTTCTTCCAGACTGAGTGGCTGTAACCTCTCAGAGAGAAGCTGTGATGCTCTGTCCTCAGTTCTCAACTCCCAGGCCTCTAGTCTGAAAGAGCTGGACCTGAGTAACAATGACCTGCGGGATTCAGGGGTGAAGCTTCTGTCTGCTGCACTGCAGAGTCCACATTGTACACTGGAAACTCTCAGGTCAGGATCCAAACATATCATTAAATGATATTATTGTACAAACAACCAAGCTTTATAGAATTGGCAGGTGAACTTTTCTTTATCTTTGGATTGCTTAGGAGATTCTTAATTACTGTCTGAACATTTTTTTACAGTCACATATTTTGTTTTAATGGTCAAACAGAATTATAGTTCAGTTCAATGAGCAGGTAGCTGTGAGATTCATAATAATGAGGTATATTTGTATTAAAGATGACTAAACTTGAACAGTAGCTGAGAGTTACTTTGTTTACTCATGTGTGCTGATGTTGTGAGTAATTTAAAGCTGAAGTAAACTTGTAATGAGTTTAATAGAGTTTCTGAAGTAAGTGTACTTGGAGACATTTATGTGTTTACTAAAGTCCAGGAGCAGGAGGCTGTGTGTAGCATAGAGGAACCCAGACCTCAGCTTTGTCTCCTGGTTTCTGTTGCTGCTGTTACAGTTTCCCCTCATCGTTCCTTCAACAGTCTCCTCACTGTAACAAATCAAAGTGTTACTGTATAGAGTCACGTCTGAATGTTGCCATGTGCTATTAACACTGAAAGCGATGTTTCATACACCCACGTGGTTCAGTCACACAGTAACTGATGGTAAATAATGTTTGTGTTGAGCACATCGTACAGGTCAGCTGCTCCACACAGATCTCAGGTTTACATGCTGGAACAGTTTGTGATCATGAAGGATAAACCTCACTTCCTCTTTGTTTCATACAGATGTGACATGAACAGTAACACATTCATGAAATCCTTTTAGGAACACAAACACTATTGTAGCTGGAGAATATATTTGAATGTAGGATAATGTAGGGGATCAGAAACAACAGTAATAACTAACCACCACCTCACCATTTGGGTTGGTAGCTGCATGTTGATTGATGAAGTCATTTTCTTCTTCCTCCATTTCTACCTTATTAACATCAGATTAAAAGCTGCACAGAGACAGGCCCTGGACATGTTTAGCCTAGCTTAGTACAAGGACTGGACATGGGGGAAACGGCTCTCATCACTGGATCAAAACATGAAAACAAATCTGAAGTAAAGTTTTGTTGAAGTGAACTGTGGTGGTGCCCAATGTTCCCTCTAAGCTGCGCTCGTGCAACTGCGCGCTGCTGGCACGTCTCTGCACACAGAAAATCTGTGTTGCACACAAGAAAAAAATCAAATCTCAATTGAAATTAAAATTAAATCTTCAACAATTCTGTTTTGCAGTGTGAGTCAGTGACTGGCAGCTCCCATATGGGATTAGAACGATGCCAATATGCTCATGTTTTTACTATGTTTGTCTTGAAGATGTAAGAAGATCACATGGTGCTTTTTATTATTGTGTTGGTTTGTTTCCTGTCTCTTGGATGGAGCCCAGCTGTGGTTGGCCCCTGGGCCTGTGGTCAGAGTGTGTGCTGGATAATCCGGCCCAGGATGAGGCCAAACTGACATGGGATGAAATGTCTGTCACATAATTGAGCTTAGTGTAGTTTCATTTCTGCACAATTTAAAAACAACCAAAACTTTGTTCTGTCTTTTCTATGTTATACTGTAGACTTTCTTTGATACTGTGTCCAAAAGGAGCAGCTTTTACTTTGAAGGGGAGCCGTCTCTGTTTCCTCTTCAGGTTGGATGATGGAAGCAAATGAGTGTGTGATGTTCTTTCAGTGTTGCACTTTGTAGACGCTCCCTGAGCACTGGTCTCACAGCCAGCTGCACATAGAGACCAGTGTTGTTAGTCCAGGTCAGAAGATGACTTGATGGAATGAAAATGAGCTTGTAGTTTGTCTGCTTTAATAATGTGACTGGAAAAAGGTGTTGGACTTCAAATATGTCCATTTCTTTCACACTTCACCTTTAAAAGTGAAGCCATGTGGTTCCTGGAAGGAAAAACACGACTTTTTCAAGTCTTTGTCCTGTTTTTATGATAAATGTACGACTTTAATGTGAAACATTCAGAGTTTTTTCTCTTGTTGTGTTTGTTTGAAGCTGCTTCCTGTTGGCTTCAGCTGTTTGGAGTTTCCATTTTCTAAACTTCTACATTCTGAACCTTCTTCAGCTCTGAACAGATGATGAAACACTGAATGATTTCAAGCTCACACTTTGTCTAATAAACTTACATCTTTCATTTTTTATTCAGATTGAAGGACTGTGATTTGTCAGAGATCAGCTGTGATTATCTGGCAGCAGCGCTGAAGTCCAACCCCTCGTATCCCAGAGTGCTGGACCTGAGTGGAACCTACAACAACCTGCAGGATTCAGGAGTGAAGCAGCTGTGTGTTCTTCTGGAGAATCCACGATGTCGATTTGAAACTCTGAGGTCAGTCTCATGGTTTAGTTGTGCTGAGATGAATATGATGTGAAAGTTGTGCTGACACTGTGGATCAGTAGGCCCACACACCTCTATACAGGAAGTCTGGTTCTACTCTTTGTAGAACTTCTGATCCCTGATCCTCTGAGTCTGACTCAGTAGATAATGCAGAGTTCTGAGCTGATGTGGGTGAGAGGACTCAGGCAGCCTGACAGAGTTGATGTCCAGGTCTTCCCTGCTTGTCCTGATATACATAAACATGAGTATCCTTGCAGGTCAGATCTCATCAGTCACACCTGTTAGTGCAGCTCTCCTCTAGATTGTAGTGCTTGTTAAACTAGGATGATTTTAGGAGCCTGGACCGCAGATCTAAGGGAAGATATGACTTGGAAAGACTAAACCAACCTATTAGAGGTGTTTGCCCTAACATAGATAAATACTCAGATTTACACCTTTAGTGTCTCACAAAGGGTTAAAAAGTGAATGTGCACAGAGAGGTTGGTGGTGAGACGGGCACTTCCAGCACTGTAGATGTGTTCCAGCTCAGTGTTCATGGAAATAATCCGGAGAGCAGGATTCCTTGATGAATGTCACATCTTCTTAAAGTTATAATCCACAGGGAAAACTGTGAAACTGTCGATCTGATATCTAGTCAACCAATCACGTGTTTACATGCCCTTCACTGATCTCCAGCCCCACCTTATTATCAGTTTCTCTCTCTCTTTTACATCTGAATTATCTTCACTTCACATTTCAGTCAGTCCAGATTTCATTAGCACGTTCACTTTAGCATAATCCATTTTAATCCAAACACCTTTCTCTTTAAACTCTGTTTGTCAGTCACAGTATATCCAGTACAATCCTCTTTTTCACTGCGTCACACACATTCAGAGATCAGAGTGTCCTGTGTGTGCTCTCATTCACTCACACTCACTCTCATATGGCTGAAGTCTGTTTGTACACAGGCTAATCTGGGACTCTCCACCATTTGACCCTAGAAATAAAGAAGCTTCTTGGATGAGAGGTGAAAGGCGAAACGTCTTCAAAAAACTTAAAGAAGTCCAGATGCCTTTTTTTCTAAGCTCTTTAGATAACTGCGAACCTTCACAAACACCTCATCAGTGGGACTCTCAGAGCTACCAGCCCTTTGCTACAATCACAAAGCTCTTCATTGAAATCAATGATATCAAAGCTGGAATCAAATGAGTCCAAGTCTTCTGCTGATTCAGCATCACATTCATCTTTGCTCCTTGTCCTGCATCCCCACCATGGACTTCATTCCTTTCCAAGCCAGCCTTGAGTGTCCTTTATTCAGCTCATCCTCTGCTTTACTTTTACACCTGATTTTAGCTGCTTTTCTTCTCTCCCTCATAACAAGACAGCTTCTTCTGCCTGAGAACATGTTGGAGTGATTTACTAATCCAGGGCTGATTTTTGGGGAAAATAGTTTTCGTTTTCAAAGTAATCTCCATTTTTCCCAGAAAGAAATGTAAGTAGAAATCGATGATCTAAGTGTGAACACGAGCCTTTAAAAAGGCTCTACTGAGGCTGCTGCCAGTGGTCAAAGCCTCCAACAAAGCTCTGTAAGTACATATGTGATCATAGCTTTAGCTTTTAAATGTTTATTCTAGTTAACACAGATCAGGTGGAACAACTCAAATAAAATATCAAAAATATTAAGTGGTCATCGGTACTCAGTTTGTTCAATACTGAATACAATGGAGCACAAATTGTCCACATTTCTGAAATATTTCTGGGTGTAACTGTCACCAAAGTGCAATTTAGACCTGGCCTGTGGTTGTTATCTAAGTGATAATCATCAATTCTACTAAAACAAATACAAAATAAAGAAATTTGACACATTCTGTTGATATCAAAAGCACACTGAACAATTCAGTGTTGTTTTACTGCTGTTCTCTCTTCACTTCTTCTCCTCTGATTCTCTCCACATGTTGTTCTGCATAAGTGCTCAGTTTCCTGACAAAACAAGATGAAATATTGCTAAATATAATAGTATCTCATTACACTTCAACATAAGTGTTTTATTTTTGTAATTGTTTATCTGTTATTTTTCAGACTGAGTAACTGTGACCTGTCAGAGAGAAGCTGTGAAGCTCTGGCCTCAGGTCTCAGCTCTCAGACCTCTAATCTGAGACAGCTGGACCTGAGTAACAGTAACCTGAAGGATTCAGGCGTGAAGCTTCTGTCTGAAGGACTGAAGAGTCCACGCTGTACACTGGAAACTCTCAGGTGAGATCAAGCATTTTTCTTTCATCAACTGACAGAATTAGCAGATTAATAATAAGGCAGTCCTCTAATAAGAGGAGAAGTGGAGGTGTTTTGAAGGGCAACGTACTCTTATGTTAACAAGACAGGAAGTAGTTCCTGGGAACTGCTTCCTTTGTTATTGTCTAAGTAGAAAATATGATGGTGAAACAGTGATGAGTTTGCAGAGGTGGATCCACACAACACAACAATGCAGTTGCGAGCTGAAAGCAGACTTCTCACAGATTCTGAGGCTGCAGGTTTCATCACTGTCCAACCAAAATTCACTGAACCAGCAGTAAATGAACGTCCAAAACTACACTTCATGTTTAAAAAACAGATGATCAGGGGGATTTGTGTTTACATCTTTTTTGTGTGATCTGTTCACCTGCTGTTTCAGCTGTTTGGTGGTTGTTGAGATGGTTTTGTGAACTTTTAGCTGAGATTCTGACGTTTCTGTAGATACCACACATGTCTAATTACTTTGCACAGCATGAACGGCCATAACGAGGTTTTTAACAGTAAGAAAAGTTGTAAAACTTCAGAAAATATAGTTAAAAGTCCAAAACCTTCTACGTCTGGTGGCTTGTGGTAAGGAGCAGATCAAACGAGTAAAGAATTACGTTATAATTATAAATGGCTTCAACAGCACATTCAGGTCTGTGAGACTCATTCAGACACTGAGCCGTGGCTCTGTGCTACATGCACATATTTCTGCATCTCTGCCATTCAGACACACTTTATATATAGTTTATTTTATGTAGTATTCAATACTGAACTGTACATTTAGTCTTTGTAAAGGCAGCAAGTTTTATTCAGTGTTTTCATAAAAGCCTTATTTTTATCCATTTACTGCTATTAGGAAGAACACGTGAGGTTTAAGACCTGGACCAGTTTGAAACCTTTTGTCCTCCACAGTGGAAAATGGGTGGAAATAAAAATGGGTCTCACTTTAGCCAGCTCCTAATTTTATCAGTTCTACTCTCAGCGTCTCCTGTATATCTCCTATATAAATGTTGCACTCAGCTTTGTGGTCTCCAATATCACTGAAATGCAGCCAGATGCTGCTCATTTTGCCTTTTCACTCTTTCCTGACACGCTTGCATTTCAGTACAGCTCCCATTTCTCTGTGTACTGGTCTCTACCACTACCCTTGCTGTCTATGGGACATGTCTTCTTTCACATAATGGTATGATCCCAGTCTGTCTCTTAAAGTGTTTGGCCACATGGTTTGCTCATCAGAATAAAATCTCAGCCGTGCTCACATTGATTATCAGCAAGCCTGAAAATTCATCAATATTTGACATATGAAATTATGTCAAGGGCTGGATTTGGCCCACGGGCCATATGTTTGACACCCCTGGTTTACACAGTTTGGTATTCAATGTACAAGTGAGTTAGCTCTCAGCTAACTAGCAGACAAGCTAACTGCTGGGACTGCGTCTTTCTAACAAGAGCGTCAGACACTCAGACTGGTTTCCTTTGTGGATGATGATGTGTTCTCACACTGATCCTTCATGCTGATGCTGCCATCCACCCACTGCTCCTGGATTCTCATCATCATCTCCATCAGCCCTCACAATACTCCACCTTCTTCAGCTTCATGTTCAGCAGCCTGGATGGACAGTAATTCTTTCCATGGGTTATGGTGGGACATTGAGAGCTGAAGTCAAACAGCAGTGAGAATGAAAGACTGATTCATTTCTATTTAGTCTTGTGATGTGCAGCTTTGTTCAGAGCATTAAGGCCCAGCAAAGATTACTGAGGTCATAGAGTCCTGATGAAACCTGTGTGCTTATAGAAACTGAGACCAGATGAACCAGAATAGAAGGACATTAAAATGAAGTGTCAGCTACACAAAGGCAAAGCTATTCAGTTGTTGCTGTGAGTTATTTAAATGGAGGATGGAGTCAGACTTTAATCTAGTTTTTTACAAAGTTCCCTCAGCGTCCAGAGCCACCAACATACCTTTGATCAACAGCAAGTGAACATTTATAAATGTGTGTTTGCAGAACAGGAAGCAGCAGAACTATTGTTCTGTTATCAGGCAGCAGCACAAACGCTCATCAGCTCATTTACTGTGCAGGACTTTGAGTGTGTGTTTGTGCTGGATTTCCTTTGGAGAATCTCAGTCAGAAACAAGACAAAGAAAAACTCTTTCAACAGTCCAGGTTGAGTTGACAACATGAACTGCATTTATCTCAATTTTAAATACACGTAGACATTGAGGGCTAACAGGAGGGACTATGTGCTTACCTGCTGCTCTCTGGCAGGTAGCTCCATGCCCTCCTGGGTTTTAATTGCACCTTAGAACACACATGCATCAACACTACAATGAGCGGGTGGAGGGAGGTTTGGAGTCTTCTCTCACCCCCGTTCTCTGCGGCCTGCTGGAGCGGGGGGGCTAGGAGGAGTTGGCCGTCCGGCTGCGGTCTGGGGTGTGGGGCCTCCCTGCTGCTGCGGAGTCGGGTCGGTCTGCCTCTCCCCACCGCAGGGAAAAGGGTAACACCACCTGGGTCTGGGTGCAGTTCCCCCCTCCAGGGGCAAGGGTACCTAGACCCGGTTGGTAGAGTACGCTTGGGGAGTGTGATCGTGTGTACAGCGTCTCTTTATGTCTGTCTCCACGTCGGTTGAGTGTGAAGTGCACATGAGAGCATGAGGGTGGGAATGGATGTTTGTGTCTGTGTGTGCCTGTATGTTTGTGTCTATATGTCAGGTTGGGTATCAGACGCCACCTCTCTGGGGACATCTCGGGCCCTCCAAGGTTTGGAGGCCTATCTCCACCCACCACCACTTCCCCTGCCGGTGGCGGACTCCCTCAGGTGTCGGTGCGTTGGTGGTTCTTTGTATCTGGGGGTGGGCGTCCGGGTACATACCGGCTCACTCCTTGGCGGCCACTTATTGGGGCTCGCTCGGGCCATTTCGGAGGTGGGGTGCCCCCGGCCTCTCGGCCTGGGGCTCGGTCACTCAGGCACAGCTGGCTGCCGGCGGAGCTCACGGGCGCGTCACTGCAACTCCCCCTGGCTTCTGCTCCGCGGCTGCTGAATGAGCCCTCATCTGGGACTCTCCTCAGCTCTAACTGGGACAGTGGCGCAGCTGCCCCTCTGTGGGTCTTCCTTGGTCTCTTGTGTTCTGGGGGCCTCTGGATGTCTGGAGTTTTGATCTCCTCCATACCTGCTTCATACCATAGAGGACAGGGCTGTGGCTCCCCACACTCCCTAGCAGATCATTACATGGAGAAACCTTTGGAATGCAAGCATGCTGATCCACACAGGTATGCACACAGGTGTACACATGTGTATTCACAGACACGGACTACAGCTTTCTTGGCTGCTGCCTCAAAGCACACTGTGCGCTGTCTATCCTGCGTGCTGCACAATATCGTTTATTATTTAGTAACTATAAAAAGAAAAAAAAAATTCAGTGTGCAGAAACAGATCAGGTGCTTTCTAACAGCAGTGTTCCCTTTAACACAGCAGCAGTTCAAATATTTCTGTCAGTCTGAGCTGAAACATGAATCTAATCTAATCAGGACACTGAGAAATACATCATGTTAAATATACCTGCAGGCTTCCAGCTGTGCACTTTGTCCCTGTCAGCTGTGATTGCCATGGCAACCTTGGTGTTGTGCGCGATGCAGGGACGTGTTCAAAGGCAGACGTCTGGCAGCAGCATCATATTTGATGCACTATCTGTACTGAGTGTGCTGACTTTATTTCAAATGTCCCACTGCTCTGCAACATGAATCACATGTTCTGCACCTTTCTGTAACTCCCAGGTAACCATGGTTACACAGCTACAGTATATTCAGAGCCAGTGAGCACTTTCACAATAATCATGATTTTAAAAACTGTGATTAAAATAATTGCTGACGTTAATCAATTAATGAGTTAACGAGATTATAACAGGTTAAGTTGCCCTAATAATTAGACTTTGATGACAAACTGATGTGATCTCCATGTTTCCTTTGTTGGACTGTGGGCGAGTGTCAGAACTGAATGTACTGAGTAACATGTAGAGTTTAAACATGTGTCAGTTCCAGTTTTAGAGCTCTAAAGTGCAGCTATCATGTTAGGAATATGTTAGGAATAGACAGGAACACTGAGCACACTGAGGTCAGATCTTTATTTTACCACTCGCTGCATTCTTGATGTTCATGACTTCAGCAGGTTCATGATTGTCTGCAGCATTAATCTCATATTTCCATTAAAGTGTTGAATTTGACTGTTTGATGTTCTTTATGATCTCTTGCACCAGTTCATCTGTAGGCTGAGCTCAGTCCATCCATTTAGTGAAATGATGTTTAAAGGTCTCCTTGTTCTGTGAGCGTGCACAGATCCTGAAGCAGAAAGCCTGGGTTAACAGAGAAATGATCATCACTGTGATGATGCTCACCATCTCTGACTGGGATTTGAGGTTTTGTCAAAGCAGCAAAGAAAGCCTGGCTATGTTGGACTGGGTGTGGCAGCAGCTCCCAGTTTGAGTTCAGGAGACAGACACCCTCTCTACTTTGAAGATCAGCTTCAAACTTTCCTTTTTGATAAAACTTATAGTTCGAGCTGGATCAGGTGACCCTGAACCATCCCTTAGTTATGCTGCTATAGGCTCAGGCTGTTGGTGGACTTCCCATGATGCTCTGCTCTCTTCTCCCCTCTTTTCACTCCTGATGCTTTTATATGTCACTACTGCATGTCCTTAACTTTTGTCTCTCTGTTTTGTTCTTGTCTCTCTGAGCTCATCTCTTCTCTTTCCCCTCACCCTGCAACCAGTCATGGTAGATGCTCCTCCTGGAGCCTGTTTTCACTGGGAGGATCTTTGTGTCAAAGGGAGTTCTTCTTCCCACCATCACCAAGTGCTGCTCACAGTGGAGGCGGTTACCTTACACTGTTAAACAGCTTCAGATGACTGTTGTTGTCTGTTGGGTATTGTCACTTATAAATAAAGTTACAATGGATGGATGTAAATGGATAGATGTTATTGTGACAAAGAGAAAACAACTGTTGTCAGATAGATTGTTGTTTTGTGTGTCTGCAGTCTGTCAGGCTGTCTGATCACAGAGGAAGGCTGTACTTCTCTGGCCTCAGCTCTGAGCTCCAACCCCTCCCATCTGAGAGAGCTGGACCTGAGCTACAATCATCCAGGTCCCTCAGGAATGAAGCTGCTGTCGGCTGGACTGAAGGATGCAGGCTGGAGACTGGACACTCTCAGGTATGGAGAGAAAATCTGATAGAGGAGGAAGAGCTGGAAACATTTCCTGTGTCTTTCACTCACTTCCTGTTTGTTTCCTGCAGATGACACATGAACAATCACACATGCAGGAATATTTTCAGGGACAGACACACTAGTCTAGCTGGATAGTTCATGGATATTTATGTAGGGGTCTCCAAGGAGTCTGTTTGCAGGAACATTAATGATAACTGATATGTTGAGAGTTTCATTAAAAGTAGACCTACAGTTAGGTCCGTAAATATTTGACAGAGACAACATTTTGTAACTTTAGATACACTTTATTAGGTCACAGGTGTACTATACCTGAGATAGTGGCCACTGTGTACTTAATAAGGTGTCAGCCATGTGTATGTTTCCCATGCTGTATGTCCACAGTCACAGTGACAGTCAGTGACACTGACAGAAGGATGAAACAAGGCTGAATAGGCTGAACAGCTGAATTCACAATAAATTTGTTCTCAAGTGCACATTTTTCTGTTATTGTTCTCAAACAACAGAATGAGAATGAAATATTGATTCTAACAGGGCCCATAAAGGGCTTTTATTTTTTATTTTTTTTATTTTTTAACATAAAATATGAAAAATAAATAAACAAATTAAGAATTAATAAGAAAATAAATCAATCTGTAATACATAAATAAAATAATAATAAGATATTTTTAGTCAGTGAACTTGTGTGTATCTTTCAGTCTTCTATATCTGCTGTGTTTAGATTGAAATGTCTGTATTAACAGTTCTATAACCTTCTTCTGAACATGAATGGAACACTGTAGAAAATGAACTGTTCTTCTGAACATGGCTTCTCTTGCCTACTCCTTGCTGCTAGAGACCTGGCAGCGTTTCCTCTCGCATAGCCGAGCCAGATTTGGCCTGAGGGAGGAAGCAGTTGCGACCCTCAGTACGTCTTGAAGATGATCATCCGTAAGTCTGGACCTGTACTTGGACTTATTGAAGTTCAAAGTGGAGAAGAGCTTTTGGCACAAGTATGTGCTACCAAAA
>NW_028187224.1:2889459-2932375 GCF_057381845.1 Rhamphochromis longiceps
GTGCTGAGTGGAGTGTAAAGAGTGTCTCCTGTTACAGAAACACTCTGACTGTTGAACAGATAGTTCAGTCTGTACATGTCTGTCTCTTTCACTCACAAACACGTTTTCAGATTCATGGATTCAATCAGTTGATGTTTGAAACTCTTCTAAATGATTCCTTGTAAACTTCTTCAGTCACAAACAAACAGGAAGTGATGTCACATGTGTTCCTGTCCACACAGCAGAATGAGTCTATTGCTGACAGTGATGTACAAACAGAGTGAGCATTTCTGAGGCCCAAAATAAACTGAGTAGTTCACTGAATGAACAATGGACTGTGAGCTCAGTTCCTTCATCATTAGTATGGATTATATATGTATATGTATTATATTAGTATCATATATATCAGGTGCTGCTGCTTTCAGTCATTGTGCAAATGTGCTGTTTGTAAGCTTGTAAAGCTGCAGTCAGCTGAGACTGAAGAAGTCACCTGATCAGTGAGCAAACGTTTCTGAAAACGTCCAGATGAACAGAATCAACCTTTTGGGATCAGCCAGCAATGCAGCATCATTGTTGTTCAGCTTCAGAGGTTTGCAGGAATGAACTGATGACCAGAAACAGCTGCAAAGTCCAAGAAAATACCAGCTGGAGTTCAGCTGCATTTGAAGAAGTCAAAGAAAAGTAAGGATGGCAAAGGGCGACGTTTTCTTCCAAAGAGCTGCAAACATGGTCGACGCCTCATTAGAAGAATCATCTGGACATTTGTGAGGAACTCTAACCAAGAAAGCAACGTCACACAGATCCAACAGACAGTTTCCATGACTGCAAGTGTTGAGTGGAAAAATGCTACATTGCATTATTGCATCCTCTCACCACAGGAGGCGCTGTTGGCACCACTGATTGCTGATCAGCTGTTCTCTGATGATCTGATTGATACTGTGAATAACGGGACTCACTGAACTCTGTGACACAGTGAAGATTACAGAGTTTAACTTCACCCTTTAAGACTGACCACAGAACCAAGTCCGCCAGAGCTTTTGTTATATTTTTACATGCTGTGGAGCCATTTGTGGGAGCATTTCAAGTTGCTATACATCAATACAACTGTTATAGCCCTAATTTTAATAATATGTATGCATTAAGTCCATAGTAACTACATAAACTGCAAAAACAACCTCTGCTCATCCATCTCTGTGTGTATCAGGATACATTTGGTTCATAATACACAGAAAAATCAGAGTTATTACCTGTAATAAATGTGAAAGATTCCTGCAGTGATAACCAGGCAGGACTGAAACACATCCAAGCCGTCACCACGGTAACAGCACCGCCCATCCACAGGTGAGGGGAGGAGCAAAAAGAGGGACTTTGACCATTTTATACTAAAAACACTCAACTAATGTTTCTAATATGAAACAAATAAGCCCACATTAATGTGAGCGTTTATTAAATAATAATAATGATGATTTCCTCCTGATCTCATTTCCACAGCAGAGAAAACTGTGGTGTATATTGAGGTGGAGGGTGTGGTCTGTGGCTCAGGTGTAGAGTGAGGGTGGGGTGCACCACAGCAGCATGCTGGGACTGCTGAGGGTGGAGGAGGGAGTGATGATGACATCAGAGCTGCAGCACAGAGACCAGTGAACACACAGTCTGTTCATCTTTGCATAGATACAATATACAGCACAATATTGAATGACAGACACGCTGTGGGAGCTTCCACAGATACACTGACGTCAGCATCCAGAGTCCTCCTGCTGCTCCCCCCTCAGAGCCCCGTGATCAGCACCAACACATTCAGTTAGATGACAGAGTCCAGCTGCAGCTAGAATCAGCTCCCCTCTGTGAACAACAGCACAGCGTCAGTGTTTCACACTCAGTGAAAGGAGGAAACAGCAGAAGAACACCATGTGTGCTACGTTTCCCAGGACACACTACAAACTGCACAAATACAGAGCAGCACGTGGAAGGACCTGGAGCTGCATTTACAGAGCTGCAGACAGCGTGATGTCCTGTATGGACAGGTGGAAGGAACCAAGTCCTCAGCTGGAACACTCGTGTTTGTCCACAGACAGGAAACACAGCAGGAAACTTCCTCACAGAAGTGCAGCTCATGGATAACACACTTCCTGTCAGTCAGAATGAGGCTGCAGCCAAACACAGAAAGGTGTTTTTGTCCAGATGAGCCCAGAGAAGAAACACGAGTGTTCACAGACATCAGAAGCTCAGAGAGGTGAAACATGAGGTTGGAGTCCTCGTCAGCATCCAGAAGAGCTGCTGTGAAACCCTGAGTACTCATGACAGACTCTGATGGCACAAACACATCATGATTCAAACAGAAAGACAAACATGGAGCTCCTGATCCTCCTGCATGAGAACAAGCTGACATGAGCGCTGTGTCTGAGAGTGTCTCCCTGTCACAGTGACAATAACACAGCTGCTGCTCACAGTCATTAAACTGACCTGAGGTCAGCTGTGCCCCTTACATATGAACCATGTGACCTCACATCAGTGCTGTGGATGACTGTAGTCATAGAAGAGTAGAGCTGTAGCAGGTGGTGTGAGGAGGAGGTGGTGTATTCTAGTTAACGCAGTACTGAAACACTCCAGCAGAGGGCGCTGTTAAGTCCTTATTGTAACACAGTTACTGTGTGCAGTTAGACTTCATACATAATCTGCACTTATTTCCATCAGACATGCTGTCAGTAAATGATTGGTTTCTATTGATTCTACTTCCTGTTGACTCGTTTGATGACAGTGAAACAATCACAGCTGATTGTGTGATGATGTAAACTGTCACTGTTACATTCAGTGTGTGTGACATAATGTTAGTGCAGGCTGATAACAGCCTGGTTCTGTTAGAAACACATGAACGTGTCCATAGATCAGTGTGTGTTTAACATGAGAGCTTCAGCCCTGCTGATGTGTTAAATAAAGACATGCAGGAAAACTGATGAGACTCTGAAATAACTCTTTATATTTATAATGTAACTCTGCATCAAAAGAACAACAAAGGATCCCAGACAGGTTTCTGTGAACAAAGACCATTCTGATGTTTCTGTGTTTCTAACACTTTGACATTATTAGTAAACAGACTGCAGTGAGCAGCATTTATAAAGAGCTTCTATATAAAGATATGACAGCTGTTTGACAAGTTTATCACTCTGTGTTTGGACCTGATCAGTCCAGCTGTTTACTTGAAACATGTTCATTTACCTGTTCTGTTATATTCATGTTCTTGTCTCTGTTGAAAACACATTTTAATGTCCCTCAGATTTTTCTCCCAGATGAATAAATATAAAAATGACACAAACTGACTGCAGCTACTTTTTGTCCTTTCTGTCAAAAACCTTCATGTGACTCATGAGAGACACGTTTCAGCTGTTTGTGACAGATCAGAGGCCAACAAGTCATTTATAACACTTTCCATCATTGTTTAAAGTTCTCAGTGTTTCTGTGTTGCTGCGTATAGGATCTCCCAGCATCATCACTGTGCTGTCCAATCATTGTGTGCGAGGTTACCCTTATAGTGCGATGTGTGTTTGCACAAAGAGAAGCATGTGTGTCAAATATAAATAAGCACAGAACAGAAACAGCTGCTGGTTTCTTCTGTTTAGAGTCAAGTTAGTGTTTTGTGTCTTTGTTTGAGGCCTGATGTCGAGCAGAGGTGTGTGTAACTGCACTGGTCTGTTATATGTGTGAAGTGTGTGCTTCTCTTCAGCATCATCTTTGTCACTGCTGATTCCTTTGTGTCATCATGTGTTGAGAAGAGAGAACAGTTATAACGGAGGAGCAAAAGGAAGCCCTGAAATCTGCATCAACAAGGAAGTGTTGGCTCACCAGTGATCCCAGCAGAGCCACTGGTTTGGCTCCAGTTGTTCTAGATTCAATGATGTTGTTGCTACAGATACATGTCAGCATCTTTATTGTAGTAAAGTCTTGTAATGTGAAGATAGAAACAAGGCAGCAAACAGCTCCATGATCTGATCTTAATGATGTTGTTTTTATTCCTGTCTGTCAGAACTGGATTGGAAACTATCAAAGGTCTAAAAACAGCCTCGACCCTCCCACAGAGCAAACTTTACACACGTCATCTTTCAGCTACAATCTTTGTTGCAGGGATCTTCTGCCAAACAAGGCTGAGAGAAGATTTCTTACAGCTGTCATGTTGATGCTGTTTCAGTCTTTGGGCAAACACACTCATATATTAGGGCTGATATCAGGGCTGCACAAGTTCTTTGTGTTTGTGATCATGAATAACAGAAGTGTGCCTGTTGAAGATCATGTTTCTACATTATTATATGTCCTGTTATTGTTCTGTGTTATATTCAGCTTTCAGCATCCTTTCCCAGCCCCCTGTTACACCATCCATACAAAGCCAATCTGACTGTGAGCCAATGTGTTTGTTTGTGTTGGATCAATAGATTTGACAGACTTGGTTCATCCAGAGGGAAACAGTCCAAATTCAGATCTAATGAAATGATGGAGGCTGTTTCCTACCACGGTGCTAATGTGTGACTAACAAGGCTCATGGTCTCCAGCAGACAAGCGCCTGGAATGAGGTGAGTGTTGCTTTGGTGGGTCTGTGCCCACGTCATGCATCAGGATTCATATTGGCAATAGTTCATATCTCTGTTCTTCAGCCTTCATCACAAAGCTGTGAAGGAAAAACAAACATCTAACAGGATCTGATGGATGCAAAGTCCACTGAGCTCTTTGTCATTTACAAACTTGTCCAACCAACAAGAGCACAGATGAAAAACACAGTGACAGTTAAAGGATTTTTCCATATATGAGCATAGATGACTTTCATATAGATTTTCAATGCAGGCTTTTGGTGAGCCGCTGGGTTCTGTCTAATAATCATCTCAGCATTTTACAATAGAACAGCTCTTTATTAGCTCTGCATTTATTGTTATTGGACATGAAACAAGGAAGCTGTTTCTCATTGGATGTTAGTTTCATGTTCATCAGGATCATTTTCTAAAGAGCTGATATTGAGACCATTTACTGCACTGGCTGCACATCCTGTCTACATTTCTCTGTATGTGCTGTGTTTGTCTTTCATATTTCTCCATATTGACACAAACAGTGAACAGCAGTAGATCTACTCTTCATCTGTTTTAGGCCCAGTGAAAGATCTGAAGCAGAAATGGTGTCATTAGGAGAAGAAGAGGAGAACAAGTCCGGCGAGGAGGCAGCAGCTCTTAAAGATGAAACAGCAGCTCAGCCCTGAGCTCAGAGAGCTGCACATGAAAAAGCTCCTCAAGCAGATCCTGTCAGAGGTTTGTCATCAACAGGAGGAACTGTTCACATCATAGGATGAAGATGCTGTCAGCTGGATGAAGAAGGTTATTTAATGGCTTCAACAACAAATACAGGAAGTGGACTTTCAAATACTAGATTCACTTTAGACTCACAGAGAAATGACTCAACCAGCTGTGTTTGATTGACTCCTTTGACTCTATGAAAGGTCAGTGTGTGTCTGCACACAGACTGTTGTGTTGGACTGTTATTCAGTTGTCTGCTGAATGTTTTCAAATGTCTGCATCTCAGCTGTGATGAGGCTGGGGGTCATGGGAGGCCACCGTAGCAGCCTCTTCAACATCATGACATCATCATAAATGCTGCTGGACTGTCTGATGGGCTGACGGTGAAAAAGCCGTCGGGAAGGAAACAGAAGACATTTCAGAGGCTGCAGCAGATTTCTTTGATTCGGGGCCTTTTTCAGCTTTATTGGACAGAGCAGTGAAGATAAGTGACAGCAAAGCAGAGAGAAAGGGGGCGTGGCCCGGGTCAAAGCCAGGCCAGCTGCTCTCCACCTCGTGGTCACCTGCTCATCCTAGTGAGCTCCACCAGCAGCCCTTTCACACACTTTACACTGTCAAACACTGTGTGTGGACCTCAGCTAACAACAGGCTACATTTAAGTCTGGACTACATGCTTTTATATTGTTTTTATTCCATCAGCAGCTCAACATCATGAGCAGCTTTGACATAAAGACATCAAACTCAAGCTGACTTTAAACTACTTTTAATACAGGGGCTCAAAAACAACAACATCTTTATTATATATCAGGACACAAAGTCATTTCATCTCAAAGGGAAACAGCTTTATTTGGAATAACCAGCACTATCAACTGGTTTGGGATCTCCACCAGTTTCATGTCTTTGCAGCTTCTCCAACAAAGTTCCTGTAAAATCAGCATGTTTGTCTTTATTGGTTTGATAGTGATTGATTATTCAGTCCCAATCTGCTGTCATCTAAAGAACAAAATGATGTTTCTATGAGTCACAAAGCTCCAGATGTTGTCGGCTTCACAAAGAAAACAAAGAACTTAAACACAAAGTGTTTGGAGCCAAAATGTTCCCAAGCTGCTCTTTTTGAAATGGCAGAGGTACAGTGGTGTCTAACAGCACACTGTGGAAGGCAAACATGTTATTGTTGGATGAAACTTCATGAATCCTTTGTAGATTTGAGCTGTTGGAGCCTTTCTTTTCTCTTCAGGTGTACAGATGCTGAGGAGGCAGGTGAAGCAGGTGGAGCTGTTGTGATGCTGGCAGAGGGTGTGTCTTAGTAACTCTGTGAGGCAGAACTGGATCCAACATTGTGGATGTGTTGATGTTGGAGCCATTAAGAGTCTCTGGCCACACTGTAGGATTTCCCTTTGATCCACTGTGGGGGCATTTTGGAGTCTGTCAGTGAAACTCTTCATGTTTGTGTTTGACTCCAGTTTATAGAAACAGAGAAATGTGTCATGCTTTTGTTCGGCCTCCACAAATACACACATTTGTTCATTGGTTGGACTTTTTGGAAGGAGACACATTGAAAACCATGTTAATAAGATCTTGTTGTTTCCTGTGGATCCGACACAGAGAGTGGACTTCAGACAGAAAGCGTGGAAGAGATTTTAGAGGCCGTGTGTGACAACAGGAAGTTTCTGTGTGTTTGCTGATCTTACATGTGGAAAACAACACGTGATGTTTGTGAAGTTCTACAATGATCATTGTTCTCACAGCATTTTGAGTGGGAACAGTTCAAACTGGGAGTAGTGGGAGTTATTTACTGATTGAAACAAGCTGAATGTTTCTGTGACGATGAAGATCAGCAGCTCAGCTGATCAATGAACTGACATCTATCAGTCGTTTCATGAGATGAAGTCATCAGCAGACATTTGTTCTGACTGTGTGATGAATGTCAGAACGTCAGGGCTCTGCTTTAGTCACTGCTTGATGATCATTGGCTCATTGTTGAATCCAGGGCCCAGTCTGACCTCTGACCTTTGCTGCAGGTCTTCTGTGTTATCTCCACTTTCATGTCTGATCTTCTGCTGTATCGTCCAAAATAAACATCTGGATCATTTCCAACACTTCAGCAGATCTTTAGTTTGGGCAGTGCAGCACAGAATAACACATATTGTACTATACTGCCCACTTCCTGATCTTATTGGATCTGTGTGTGAGGTTGGTGAAGGAAACACATGTTTACTGAGTGAGTCGCTGCCATTAGGAACTAGTTTTTATATCACAGCCTGGAAATCACACAGGACCATTTCTGCAAGTGAAAAGTCGTCATTGGAGGAAAATCATTGTGTAGTTTGTGCGACTGAAGAATTGTCCCAACTACATGTGCTGCTGACCTTTGACCTTTCCTTTAGGTGCACAGAGGAGTCTGTGGGAACATCCAGAACTGAGGCATCTTGTGTACAAACGTGTTCAGACCAGATGTCAAATGATGTCAGATGTCATCCGTGAATGGATGCAACTGTGGATCGTTCCAATAAAATGAGGCAGTTTTGTAAGTACAAGCCCACTACAACCCATCATCAACATTTTAAATTACATTATACATCTTCACTGATATAAAGCACCACTATTTTAACCTGATTCACTTTTTCCACCCTAACAGTTCATTCCTCAAATCAAACAAGATATTTGACCCTAAAAAAATGCATCAACAAATAATTTTGTAATAAAATATTTATTCTTCAACTTTTACAAGTGAAATCAAACAAGTGTGTTTAAGAGTGAAACCAGAGTGGAAGCTGCTCATATAGAGTCCAACCCAGGCTAAAGTAAGCTGAGTAGAGCAGCACCATCAAAGTGTCGGCTCTCTGAACACGGTGCAAGATCGCCATCTGCAGGACAAAACTAGTTTTTCTCGCCCTCCTCGTCAACATCAAGATGATGTCATCGTACAGCAACTGATTCCCTGTCCGTCTGGAACAAAGCATTTACATTAAAAAAGACATTTACAGAAAATACAAACACCAACAACACATCTCATCATCACATGATATTTTATTATTTATTATATTATATATTTTTATTGTACCATCAACATCAACAAATACCAGCATATTTTCTTTGAGATTGAGTAGAGTGGACCTTTCCCTTGGTTCACTTCCTGCTCGCAGCATCAGCTGACCTCTGACTTCCTGGTTAAGGTCTCTCAGCGTTGACTGGAATATCAAATCGGACTCACACCATGTTCTTGTAATGTGGTCATGTCTGTCCGCTGTTTGAAGAGCATCTCTGGCCTAAACACAATAGGAAGAACAACAACACGGCAAAAAAACAACAACACATTTCCATATTAGATGAAGGGCACCGTAACTGGAAATGGTAACATTCATCTGATGCTGCTTTGGATTTATCTTCTGTTTTAGACCAACTTTGATCACTTCGAGCCATCTTAAGTCCGTTTGTTCTTCTCACTCACTAACGTCTCGTATGATTTCAGATCCCTGCTGTTCCCCAGCTGCCCTGTAGGTGGCCTCAGTGTGTCTCACACCATTTACAGATGATTACAGGTCGTTTACAGTTCAAACAGGTCCAACATAAGAAATATGCAGAAAATATCCTGCTATAACAGTTTGGGTCAAAGTGCAGATGTTCCAGATGTTCTGAGTCTGTCTGTGTTTCATGTTAACATGTAGATGTTGGACCAAAGTGAAGCTTTTTGATGTGACAGCAGGAATGTGAAGTGTAACTCTGAGCTGTAGGAAATGAAACTAAACGCACTTTTTCTCCTTTATTTATAGGAAAGTGTAGGAGAGCAACAGATGAACAAGCGTTACTGTAACAGGAAACATCAGAGGACCTTTATGTTCATCATCATCACTGTTTCCTTGTTCTGTCACAAACACACAACACTTCCTGCTCTCTCTCTGATGGATCTGATTGGCTGTTTCATTCACAGGAGGTCAGGGCGTCACACAAACAGCTTTAACTGCACAACGACACACTTTAAATCATCTGCAGACAAACCTGTGTGTTTGATTTATGAAGAAATAATAAAGACGTGTGTACAGCTGTCCATGAAGCAGCTTCTCACACAAACTCTGACACTTCAGCCACTTTAATTCCTGCAAAGCTGCGTAATAAAGAGCTGTGACTGCTATGAGCTGCTGATGATGACTGCATGAAGCTCTCAGCTGAAGCTTCTTTCATTTATTTTAATGTTAATGTCGCCTTTTTAAGTCTGTGTGAGGATTTTAATGACACACATTAAAGGAGCTTCTTTGATTAGAACCAAATTCATGTTGATTTTCAGCCTGAAATGATAAAAACTTTAATAATTCTGTTTATAATCATCAACCTGGAGACTAATGAAAAGTATAATAGTGAAAAAAAGCCTTTATTATTTGAGTAATGCCTGAATCTGCTCAGAGACAACACAGAGGTGTTGATGACAGTTTGACATTAACTGAATTAAAAACTAGGGCTGTCAAATGATTAAAATTTTTAATCAGATTAATCACAGCCTAAAAATTAATTAATCATGATTAATTGCAACTCGAAATATGACCAAAATGTGTGCAAACATACGGACAGATAGCGGATTTTTACACACTTGTTAGTGTTATTTAATGCTAAGACCACGCTGAGTGGCCTGCGTTCACTCAGCGTGGTCTGACGTAGGCTGGGTGTTGTGCTGGAAGCGAATTAATCACAGCCTAAAAATTGATTAATCGCAACTCGAAATATATGTGTATATGTGTATATATGTGTAAAAATCGGGACAGATAGTGGTTTTTAACACACTTGTTTGTTTTATTTATTATTAATTGTGAGTACAAACAGTACAAGCAGAACAGGGCTTCAAATAATTGTGAGGGATTTTTACTGAATGTTTTCCACCCGTTTAAATCTAGCACATTGTTTTATCCATATACATCTTCAAGTTCACAGAACATAGGCCTAATTCAACAGGCAAAATAGAAAAAATCTCCAATCATCCTTTTGGGTAAGGTAGATTAGTGCAAAAGAATATGAACAACAGTGAAAAGTATTGTTTAAATCACATTCAACCATAGAACAAGCTCTAAACACACGGTCCTCTGGTCTACTCATCCTTCAGCCAGTTGCTGAGACAAACCAACTTGTCCACGTTCTCTGAGTGCAGAGCAGACCTCTTCTTGTTCACAATGTGCCCTGCTACAGAGAACAGCCTCTCACAGGGCACTGTGGAGGCAGGAGTGGCCAGGTATCTGCGAGCAAGGCGGGCCAGCTGGCTGTGGGCTCCTGCATGAGCTGCCCACCACTGTAAGGGACAGTCCTCTAAGGCAGTGCAGGGCTCTGCTCTGTAGCGCTGTATGGCTCTGTCCTGCTGTACCTCCTCCTCTGACTCAGAGTCAGAGTCCATCTGCAGCAGGCTCAGCCTCTTCTTGGCTGGACCTTCTTCTGCAGTGTGTGATCTTCTAGGAGAGTCTTCATGCAGCATGCCTGCCAGTGTGGTCCACACTGCTTCTCTGTCAGTCTTGGGCACACTGCGTAGGTCTTTAAAACGTGGGTCCAGTGCAGTTGCGATCTGGAGCCATGCATAGTTGGTATGTTCCTGGCGGGAAGCAAGGTCTTCCTTAAACTTCTCTTTAAACCTCACCACATATGCAGGGTCCTCATCAGTTACTTCCATGACACGGCGCAGGTGGCAGAAGGCTGGTAGAACTACAGAGCAGGAGACGTAGGCCTCTCCTCCCAGCAGTTCAGTCACATATCTGCAGTGGAATACACACACACACACACACACACACACACACACACACACACACACACACACACACACACACACACACACACACACACAGATAAGACAGCAAATTAAAAAAAGCTTTTTAATACTAGGTAATATTAATAAAATATTTGATTTCATTTATTTTTTAAATAAGACATTTTCATAATAACAAAACTGATTTAAGATGTATGTTTGATACATTTAATCTAAACCTACAATTATGGTCACAATGACAGGCTCACCTGCAGGGCTCTAGAAGTGTCTCCAGTCTCTGGAGTTTGTCCCACTCTGGAGGCGTCAGGAGGACAAGTTTATGCTTTTGTTTATCCAGAGTCGCGGTTACTGCAGTTTGGTTGCGGATCAAGCGCTTCACCATCCCCAGCGTGGAGTTCCAGCGCGTAGGCACGTCCTGGGCCAACGGCTCCTGCTTGCGCCCCAGTGACACCTGCTCTGCGTTCAGCTCTGCTGTGTTTGCTGGGCTGTGCTTAAAATGGCCAACAATTTTGCAGCATTTGGCCAGCGCAGTGACAAAGCCACTGTCTGCGAGACTCACTGTGATGCATCTCTGTAGAATGTGCGCGGTACACGGCATGTGATTGAATGGCATGATGCGAGCCGCAGCGATCATATTGCGCGCACTGTCCGTGCCTACTGTTGTCACCTTCTCCTCAATTCTCCACCTGCGAGCAACAGTCTGGAACTGCTCTGCACAAGCCTCCGCAAAGTGCCGCTCTTCCGTTTTCATTATAGTCAGCGCAAAGGATGTCAGACCCCAGGCTTCAGTGATTAAATGCGCAGTAACTCCCAGGTAATTGTTATTACTCAATGATGTCCAGTGGTCTCCTGTCAGAGCCACGCATTCTGTGTGAACTAAAGCCTCTTCTTTTTTCTTTTTCTCCGTTTCATACAGTTCGTGGATTCGAATTGTTATTGTGCTTCTCGCTGGGGGCTTGTAGGACGCGTCCTGAGATGCAACCTTTAAAACATCCGCAAAGCCCTTGTCCTCCACAATGCTTAGCGGTCTACAGTCCTTTGCTATCCATTTGGCTATATTGTCGGTCAGTTTGTCCAAAGAAGACTTACCGAGTGGCCTGCGTTCACTAAGAGTGGTCTGACGCAGGCCGGGTGAAGCTGCTGCCCCGACAAACGCGTGTTTGGCATTAAGGTGGTATTTTAAGGTCGAATTTGAACGGTGAAATTGAAACTCTTTACTACAGTGAGTGCAAATTACAACGCGTTTGTTTATTGTCCCATCTATGTTCTTCTTGTATTTGAATTCCCCATCCAGAAGGCCATCCTGTTCCTGCTTCTCCATTTTCAGTGGCGCGGTAAACAAATCAAGTGGAATTATGGGAGCGACTTTTTTTTTTTTTTATCTGCGTGTTGCGCTAAATAGTTAAATATTCTAACATAATTAATTCCAAAATTTAATTATCGCAATTAATGCGTTAATTTCGACAGCTATATTAAAAACAAAGTGCTCTTATTGTGAAAATCTGCCTCCTACTTCTTTAAATCATTTTTATGTATTTTTTAACCTCACAGTGAAACATTGAGGCATTAATCTGACACAGTTTGATCAGCAGCTGTGTTTTCACTGACGTTTCACTTTGATTTGTTCAGACTGAGCAGAGAGGATCGGTTCTCTGTGTGCGCACTGCTGAGAAACACAAGCTCATTTCTGCTGTTTCATGAAAAGTGTTATGGAGGAACAAGAAGTTCAGCCTCTAAACTCTCAGCGTGAGGACTGAGTGAAGAGTTTCAGAGCAGAGAGTTTTGGCTCACAGCTTTTAGCGTCTACACAAAGAGACGATTACGCACTTGATCTGAGAACATCTCCACCTCCTACAAACAAACTCTCCTACGAGCAGCTGTCACAACCACAACAGGCAGAAGACTGGATTTCTTCAGGTCAGATTTACTGCAGTTTGCATAAATTGTGTGTCACAGACATTGTAGTTCACATTTGTGCGACTCGTTTAAATCTTCTCCTCCTGAAAGTGAAACTCTTACAAACACATCAGGCCACAACCTGCTGCAGGTTGTGCAGCAGGTTGTGGACATCGATTCATTAATGTTGAATTCTCTGCAGCTGCTCTGTTGCCATGTTGTTGCAGTACCGTATTTTCACGACCATAAGGCGCACTTAAAAGTCTTAGATTTTCTTCAAAAAGTACGGCGCGCCCTATAGCGCAGTGCCCCCTATGTGTTGTAAGGAGGACGTAGTAGAGAACACCATGAGAACGTTAAAGGGTGAAGTGTGGGCGTTGATCGTATATACCGGGACAATCGCACATACGTGTATAAAAGAACAGGTATGTGCATTATGCAGGACATCGTTGTTTTAACAACCCTGAAAATGGCAAAGAGACACGCTTACGAAGCACAGTTTAAACTGAAGGCCATCAGCTACGCGGAGGAACATGGAAATCGAGCAGCGGCGAGAGAATTTAAGGTTAATTTAATGAATCGATGGTTCACAAATGGAGGAAGCTGGAAAACAAGCTCAGAGAGTTATTCCCATACAGCTTATGACAAAATTTGATCCGAAGTGATTGATGGCCCTAATCACGACCTTTTGACCTCCCGCCCCTCCCCTCCGTGGGAAACCCCCGCGTGACGAATCGTATCCGGAGAAAGGGGGGTGGGAAACCCCCCGCGTGACGAATCGTATCCTGAGAAAGGGGGGCGGACCCCGGAAGCGCGCCATCTGTTGCTAACCGTGTCGAATTGCACCCCGAGAAAGGAGGGGTGAACCCGGAAGCGCGCCATCTGTTGCTAACCGTAACGAATTGCACCCCGAGAAAGGAGGGGTGAACCCGGAAGCGCGTCATCTGTTGTTGGGGGAAAAAAAAAAAAAAAAAAGTTTTTAGAGGGAGGGGGAAAACCTCCGGAAGCGCGTCATCTGTTGTTGGGAAAAAAAGTTTTTAGAGGGAGGGGGAAACCTCCGGAAGCGCGCCATCTGTTGGAGGGGAATAAAAAAGCAGAGAGAGGAGTCCGTCACAATTTCTAAGGCACAGACACAAGATGGATTTCCTTCTGCAGCCCCGCAGCGGTCCTGTGTCCGATGAGATCTGCTCTCCCAAAGAAGAAGGTTTTGAATATGACATATTCAAATACAGCATATTTACTATGGAAGGCATCGATCCGGACCTTATGACCCTACCGGAAATACTCCGGAAGTGTCTAGTCATTTTCAGACCTGTTGCATCATGTTCCCTAACCACAGCGGTGATGCAGCAGATGATTCTGTGATGAAAAGAAGAACTTTCTATCCGCTTGTAACCTTTAAGATACATCATAGCTTGTGATGAAAAGAAGAACTTTCTATCCGCTTGTAACCTACAGGCTGCCTATGTGTAAAAAATTGAATAAATATCGCTTAGTGAATACTACTTTTCCTTTTGAGAGTCCTTTTTTACAAGAGACTGAAAAAACAAACCAGCGACAGGCGATCTTGTTTCTCACACACACACACCCACCTCTGTGGGAAAGAGTCAACCATGAGAGTTTTGTCAACAGCAATTGTCCATTTGGCAAAACAAATATCCGTCTCAAAGCCGTATTTTACCGTTGCAGAAAACAGACGGCGTTCGCAAGAAGGCACACACACACACACACACACACACACACACACACACACACACACACCCCCACCCCGCGGGCCAAGGAGGAGTGAGTCAGCAGATATCAGTTTTGTTTTTTTCTCAATGCTTATATCCTATAACACGCCCTCCAAAAAATATTATTATTATTAAAACATCTATATGAGGTAGGTTTTGCGCAACCTGCTCCTTGTCAGACCAAAGTAGAGAGTTTTTTCTTCAATACTTTAACAATAAGTTTTCTCAATAGATAGAAAATGTTGATCCGCTGAGGAGTCAACATCCGATATTATCATTGCTTGTAACCCGGTTTCTTACATCTCCCCATAAAACTAGTCTTAGCGAGGAAAAAAGCTCATATTCGAATAAGTTTATTCCCCTCTGTGGGAAAGAGTCAACCATGAGCCGAGTTTTGTCAACAGCAATTGTCCATTTGGTAAAACAAATATCCGTCTCAAAGTCGTATTTTACCGTTGCAGAAAACAGACGGCGTTCACGAGAAGGCCCACACACACACACACACACACACACACACACACACACACACACACACACACACACACACACACACCGCGAGGCAAGGAGGAGTTTTTTTCTTCATTACTTTTTACAATAAGTTTTCTCAATAGATAGAAAATGATGACGCTGAGGAGTCAACATCCGATATTATCATTGCTTGTAACCCTGTTTTTTACATCTCCCCATAAAACTAGTCTTAGCGAGGAAAAAAAAATCTCATATTCGAATAAGTTTATTAAAGCACCCCCTCTGTGGGAAAGAGTCAACCATGAGCCGAGTTTTGTCAACAGCAAGAACAAGGTCAGACAGCAATTGTCCATTTGGTAAAACAAATACCCGTCTCAAAGCCATATTTTACCGTTGCGGAATGGGGGAAAACAGACGGCGTTCGCAAGAAGGCAATCAAAAAAAACAAACCCCCTCTAACTACCGGTATTGTCAAGAGAAAGATGCGAAAAACAGATGCTTCGCTAGACTAGGATAAAATGAGAGAAGAAGCGGAAGGGGAGTCGCTATCTGTGACAGTTCTACCAATCGCGAGGAAGAATCCGTGAATATTATGTCAGCATTCCGTTCAAACAACGCCGCCGATCAGAGGGCCATCTCGCCGGATCTGTTCATACCTCACCCCGGTAAGTTTTTTTCTTTACGACTTTAAATTATATATCAACAGAGATGTCAATAATTTGATTACTTTCTTTTAGATTTCTACATCAATGATTTCACGCAAGTGGACTATGGTACGTTTAAATAAGTATATACCATTTTTTAAACAAGTTTAGATAGACTTGATTTAACCATGCTCTGATACTTACAGAAACAATCGATAATGCAGTGAGTAACAGCAGAAATCCGGCCGTTTTCCACGGCGAATTAGAAGCCATATCCCCCGCAGAACCTCCGCTGCCGCCGCATCGAAGAGAAGACGGCACTATTTCCGTCTCCGCATACCGGGAGAACCGCGGAGAAAAAAGTTTTAAAATCGAAGGTAAACAATATGATGCATTATCAGCCATTTTGTTGAATAACAGGATGTGACGGAGTAATCCGAGTGTGCTATACCGCCCCTCTCGACCCGGAGCAGATTTTTAAAAAGTTTTGCTTTATTTCTCGACAGAGGTAACCGAGAATATACAGACCCCGCCGCAGCGAAAAGAAGAAGAAGAAGAAGAAGACGACGACGTTATTTTCGTCAACGCATACCGGGAGAACTGCAGGAAAATACCTTTTAAACCAAAAGGTAAACAATATGATGCAATATCCGTCATTTCGATAAATATCAGGATGTGGCGGAGTAATCCGAGTGTGCTATACCGCCCCTCCCGACTTGGAGTGGTATAAAGCGAGCTAAAAAGTTTTTTTTATTAAATCTTTCTCTTTTTTGTTTTATTTCTCGGCAGCCGAGATTGCGGATATACCTATTCAACCCCCCTCCGCTACAGACAATCGCGCGGAGGAGCGAGGTAAATAAAAAGTTTTTTCATTCTCGAAAAATAGGAAAGAGGAGGTTGTTTTCTTAAATCTCTTCTGTTTTATTTCTCGGCAGCCGAGATTGCGGATTTACCTAACCATTCCCCCGCCGCTACAGACAATCGGGCGGAGGAGCGAGGTAAATAAAACGTTTTTTTTCATTCTCAAAAAAATAGGAAGGGTGAGATTGTTTTCTTAAATCTCTTCTGTTTTATTTTCCCCGACAGAGACCGATACAGAAAATCAGACGGAAGAAAATCAGGCTGAGGAGGAACCGTCCAGATCGCCTCCTCTCAGGAGAGTGAGAGCTCCTCTCGGAAGACTGAGAGGTAATTGACGGGGGGATGAATCGATCCTATTAAACTTCTCTGGTCTATAAAAAATGTAAGGTTTAAAAAATACATTCTGTCCGTCTTTTCTTACAGCTCGACGGATGCTTCATAAGAAGAGAATCCTTGAAAAACTCGCTTTCATGTACGTCGCAACAGTTCGCACATATGCATCGATATACAGACACAAGGACCTGTAAAGTAAAAGCATGTAAAAGTCTGTGAATTAAGAAATAAAGAAAATCATGTCGGAAGAACACAGCATTCCTGAGGCTTTGTTGGAAGCCGTGGCAGAATTAAACAGAAACCATGAACATTTAGCCCCACCGTTAGAAAACAATATAGCCCCACCACCACCAAACGACCCACTACAACCTTTAGAAAACGCATTGCAGGTCCTCCTTCAAAACATTGAAAACGAACGGCTTGCCGGTCTACTGAACTTTGACCCTCTGCAGCCGATAGAAAATGCTCTTCAGCTCTACGACCGGCAGCAGGGGGAGGTGCAGCAGCAGGTGGAGCAGCATCATCAGCAGCACCCCAGGGAGGAGGAGGAGGAGGAGGACCGGCCTGCGGAGCATCAACAAGGAGGAGGATCTCGGGTACAGAACGATGCGGTGACTCGCCGCGAACATTTTAATAATTTCGAAATAAGGCGAGTATTTAACATTCCCTCTCCGGATGAAGCGAGCGACCTCGCTCAATTTTACCTCAACGTCAGGGATAATTTTGTAGATCTAGCGGATAGGGTCAGACCGGAAGGTAGTCGTAACGACCGGGTTCAACTGGAGATCATCAGCGAGCACGCGCGAAATCACTCTGTTTTTAACGTCGATGACGAAAGCGCTGAAAACATTGTACCGGTTTTTGAGGACCTGCTAGCCAGGCTGATACAATCAAACGGAGCGATCGTCGCAGGCTCTCCCCTAGAAATTGTTGTGCAAGTAATTAGAAATCCTAGAGGCGGTGGCAGTAATGACCCGCGTAAAAAGATTCACAAAATGTTAGACGATGAAATTCTAGTAAAAAAGCGTCACTGTCTGTACGTGGTAAAAAACAAAAACGATAATCTGTGTTTTGCCATCAACCTGATTCACCTCACTCAACCTCATTTCACAGATAAACAGGCCCAGGAACGCGGCAGAGAGCTGCAGCGTTTAGCGGGGTTGAGCGATCGCACTCAGGTAACTCTCACCGACATAGGTAAATTCGAACAAATACTAAAACGTAAAATCGTCGTGTTTTACCGCCCGGCCGAGGACAGAACTCTTTCATTAATCGAAACAGACTACCCGAACACACGTCACCCGCTGTACTTATTCTTATTCCGCCATCACTATTACGGAATAAAAAATCTAAAAACATTTTTAGGAATTCAGTACATTTGCAACGAATGTCACCGCGGGTATTATAAAAGAGAGGAACACTTTTGCCAAAACCGCTGCAACCTCTGTTTTGACCCCGCATGCCCCTCTCACTTTCTGGACTCTGTAATCTGTACGGATTGTAACAGATCATGTCGCACACGTGCGTGTTATTTAAAACACAAACAACCTGGATTTCACTCCGGTTCAGACCTCAGCGTTTGTCAACAATTGTATAAATGTCCGGACTGCAATCGCCTCTCCCGTCGCGGAATGCACAGGTGCACAGCCGCCAGATGTAAAATCTGTCGCGCGGAGCTTCCTCCCGACGACGATCAACACCTGTGTTACATCCAACCTTTGAAACATGAAAACTCTGATAACGCTTCCATAATCTTTTATGACTTTGAAACCTTCCCAGACAGGGAGGGGGCGCACGTCCCTTACCTAGTGTGCACAAAATCTCTAGAAGGAGAAGAGTGGCACGCTTACGGTGTAGACTGTGTTGAAAAGTTTCTCCAAAGATACAGAAGGAAAAAATATAGAGAGACCACGTTCGTTGCGCACAACGCGAAAGGGTTTGACAGCTATTTAATTCTAAGTCACCTGGTGGGGGGTGGGATGACGCCCTCTCTCATCATGCAAGGCAGTAAAATTATATGTTTCACAGAATCCGATTTCCTTCTCAAATTCATAGACTCGCTTTCTTTTCTCACCATGCGTCTCAGCGCTATGCCCAAAGCTTTAGGCTTCGAGGACAAATCCAAGGGATTTTTTCCTCACAAATTCAGCTCGCGGGACCGCTTAAAATACTCGGGTCCGTACCCTCCTCCTTCAGATTACGGGGTGGAGCGCATGTCACCTCCCGAAAGGGCTGAGTTCTTGCGCTGGCACTGCGAGGCCTCCCGGGGAGTGTTTAACTTTGAAAAAGAATCCCTGTATTACTGCCAAAACGACGTTAATATCTTGAGAGAGGCGTGCGTAAAGTTCAGAGACGGGTTTATAGGCGAAACTAAAGTAGACCCTTTCAGCTGCGTCACTATAGCTTCAGCCTGCATGAAAGTGTTTCTCACCAATTTCCTACCCGAAAACAGTCTGGCCATCCCCTCGCCCGACAACTACGGGCGCAGATTCAAAGCCTATTCGCACGCGTCCATTCAGTGGCTGGAGTGGGTAGCTCACTCTCAGAAAATTCCCGTTCAACACGCTCTCACATCCGGCGGGGAGAAAAAAATAGGCCCGTACTTTGTCGACGGATACGCGCTGATTAACGGGGAAAAGTGGGTGTGGGAATTTCTGGGATGCTTTTATCACGGCTGTCCAAAATGCTACAGGCCTGAGGAAATCTGCCCTCTGACCCGCGCTCCTTACGGGGACCTGCACGCCTCTGCCGAGGCGAGGCTCCGGGAGCTGAGAAACGTTTACAGAGTCCGCACGGTCACTCTGTGGGAGCACGAATGGAACGAGATGAAAAAATCGAACGAGGAGGTTATAAATTTTATGCGGAACTACGAAGCCCCGGAACCTCTGTCTCCTCGCTCGGGGCTTTACGGAGGCCGCACTTCGGCCTTGAGACTGCGTTACACCGCCTCGCCAGGAGAAAATGTGTATTACGTAGACGTCACATCCCTGTACCCTTACGTCAACGCCAAGCGCGCTTACCCTCTGCATCACCCCCAAATCATCAGAGAGAATTTTGCAGACCCTCGCAGTTATTTCGGGCTGATCAGAGCCACCGTTTACCCGCCGCGCGGGCTCTATTTCCCCGTTCTACCGTACAAAACCCCCGGAGGTAAATTAATATTCTCCCTCTGTCGCACCTGCGCCGAGACCAATCAACAAAGCGGTCCGTGCCTTCACGACGACGAGGCCAGAGCTCTCACCGGGGTCTGGGTCACCGTCGAGTTTAACAAAGCCTTAGAATTAGGTTACAGAGTGGTTAAAATCACAGAGGTCTGGCACTTTGATAGTAGCAGCAGCGATATTTTCGCCGGCTATATTAGCACTTTTCTCAAAGGCAAACAGGAAGCCTCCGGTTATCCTCCGGAAGCTCGCGACGAGGATGAGAGGAACAAATACGTGGAAGAGTACCACAGGCATCAGGGCATACGTTTAGACCCGTCAAAAATAGAGGTGAATCAGGCCAAAAGACAAGTTTCGAAATTGTGTCTCAACAGTTTCTGGGGAAAGTTTGCTCAGAGAGCCAACATGACTCAGACCGCTCTGGTCAGAAAGCCGAGTCAGTTTTTTAACTACGTCTTTTCAGGACAGTACGTCTTTAAACACGTCTCTTTTTTAAAGACCAAAAAACAGGAAGTGGCTTTAATTCAGTGGAGCTATAACGAGCGGTGCGTGATACCTCCCGGCGCTACCAATAACGTTTTTATCGCCGCTTTTACTACAGCCTACGCCCGCCTAAAACTCTACGAGTATTTAGAAAAATTGCAGCGCAGCGTTCTGTACACCGACACCGACTCTCTGATCTACGTAGTGAAAGAGGGGGAGGAACCTTTAGAGCTGGGCAACTATCTAGGGGATCTCACGGACGAATTAGACGGGGACACCATCCAGGAATTTGTCTCCGCGGGTCCAAAGAGTTACGCCTACCGGACCAGAAACAAAAAGAAAATGGTGGTAAAAATGAAAGGAATAACGCAGACGAGAGAATGTTGCGAACGTGTCAATTTCGACAGTATGAGCGGGTTGGTGGAAAGTTACCTTTCTGGTATGAAAGAGGCGGAGCTCCAGACCCCTCAGAACGGTATTCAGAGGGATAAGAGAGGCTTTGTGCTCAAAAACAGAACATTTCAGAAAAAGTTTCGCGTGGTTTACGACAAGAGACGTCTCTTTCCAGACGGTACAACTCTGCCTTTCGGGTACTAGTGTTTTTAGTTTTCTTCTAAAAAAGAATGGAGGAAACTGATTTTGATCACAGACTGAAAGTGCCTTTTTCCTGTCTAGTTGTGGGTCCTAGCGGGTGTGGGAAAACTCATTTTGTAAAGTGTGTTTTGGAAAACTGTGAACGCGTCATGGATACTGTGCCCGCGAATATTGTGTGGATTTATACTTCTTTTCAACCCATGTATGAGGAGCTTTCAAAGACCAATAAAAACATTAAATTTATCGAAGGGCTGCCTGATTCTTTTGAAGATTTCCGAGACGTTCTGGTGGTGCTGGATGACGTCATCTTTCAGGCCTCGGATCACCAGGAAGTGGTTAAAATTTTCACTCAATACCGCCACCATAAAAACGTCTCGGTTATGATGCTAACCCAGAACGTTTTCCATCAAGGTAAATACAGCCGCACCATCAGCTTAAACTCCAATTATATGGTGTTGTTTAAAAACCCCAGAGACAAGCTGCAGATTGAGATTTTGGCCCGTCAGATTTTCCCTTCGCAAAAAACATTTTTCTCAGACAGTTTCAAAGACGCCACCGAGGAGCCCCACGGGTATTTAATCCTCGATCTCACTCCTTCGTGCCCAGAACGCTACAGAGTGCGCGCCGGTCTGCTTCCGGGGCAGTACCCCGTCATTTACCTGCCTAAATCCAAGTAGCCATGTCTCAGCGTATAAAAAGAAACGCAGTCTTACTGCAAGCTCTGTACCACGCGTCGCCGCAGAAACGCAAAGACATTCTCGCTCACAGCTCCCCGGATTTCCTCCAGGCGCTGTGCGAGATAGCTTTAAATCTTTTAAAGGGAAACATACCTCTTTCCGCTCCTCAATACCAAAAACTGAAACGCCAGAAAAAGATCATCAGGCTGCTGGCCGACAAGAAAACGAGTTTAAACCGTAAGCGTCAAGTTTT
Source organism: Rhamphochromis longiceps (assembly GCF_057381845.1). Classification (NCBI taxonomy): domain Eukaryota; kingdom Metazoa; phylum Chordata; class Actinopteri; order Cichliformes; family Cichlidae; genus Rhamphochromis; species Rhamphochromis longiceps. The sequence goes on from NW_028187224.1 coordinate 2,911,552, forward strand.
AAAGAAACAAACGGGCGGGTTTCTTTTCCCTCTGCTGTCCGCAGCCGTACCCATTCTAGGGAACCTGCTGGGAGGAATATTTCAAAAACGCTGAGATGTTTAAAAAAATGATTCTCGTTCCCTCTCACGAGTTGAAAAAACTGACCCGACCCACCGAGCCTACCGTCAGAGAAACTGCCAAAGACGATTTGGACGAAAAGATGAAAGCCATACTGGAGGATCCGCGGCTAAATTCATATGAAAAAATCAAAAGATACGAGTCTCTGCTGCGGAGATATCTCACACTCTCTAAACAGGACCGGGACGAGGAGAGTAGGCTGACTTTCCAGCTCCCGCCAGAGGAGGCGCAGCAGCAGGTGCAACAGCAGCAGGTGCAGCAGCAGGTGCATCAGCAGGTGCAGCAACAAGTGCAGCAACAAGTGCAGCGGCCCAGAGAGGAGGATGATGAAATGATGGAAGAAGTATTAAAATCCTTACCCCCTCGAGATCGCAAAAACGCCCGCTACATTATGCAGAAATTACCTGAGGGTGGAGGAGGATGGACAAAGAGGGGTGAATTTGTTTACAAGGGGGATGCGGTGCGGGGTTCGCACATGATCGATCTATTTAAAAACCTCTCCCTCTCTTTTAAAAGTAAAAACCAAACGCGACCGAAAGGATGGAACGCGTTTTTAACTACTTTGGTCGAAACAAACATACCCTCATCCTCAATACATAACCGTATAGCTCGCGATCAGTATGCGCGTCTTAAATCTGTGGAGGAGGAGGAGGGAGGACAGACACCTGCGCGAAGGGGGAGAAAACCTTCTCGGGTCAAAATAACGCTTTCCCCGACCTGGACCTCTATGTAAAATCAAATGTTTTTTGTTTACAAATGAAATAAAAAAAACGCTGCAACAAACTTTTTTTTTTGTTTACGTTTCTTTATTCGATACACACATCTTTAAACTTTTGTAAGGAGCACGCCACGTGATGACCTCTGCGAGAGCGAGCGGGGCAGCGTCCTTTCAGAAAGTCAGACACCATGTCATCATTTTTAAACACATCGTTATAGTACAGAGAAAGTATTTTACCGACGGATAACCCCTGAGCCTTGTGACATAGATAAAAAATGCAATGTTGCCCGCAAACGACAGACATAGGGTGCTGAAGTTGACGATCGTGATAGAGTATTTTGTCAGAGCGGCCTTCCAGAAACTCTGAGATGACCGAGGGATAGTGAGCAAAGTCGGGAGGGAATCCGTAAGAGTCAAAAAAAGTGGAGGAGCCGTCCTTTTCCAGAGTCAGAGCCAGCCAGTGTTCTCCCCTCAAGTGCGAGGGGTGAGTGTTTACTATAAAGTAGGCGGGGGGTTTAAAGTCGCGCCTCAAAAAGGCCAGCTGGTCCGAGGCCCAAACCCCGCAGAAAACGTCTCCCAAGGCGCGATGTAGAATGTGCTCCAGCTGAAGGTTATCCATGTGTGTATATTTTAGTAATAATCCACCAGCACCTGTCTTTTAGAGTCAATCTCCAGAATTGAGTCGTAGCAGGCGTACACTATGAGAGTTGTGGTCTGAGGTAGAGGAACTCTGAATCTCATCTCCAGCCTCAAATTCCCGTTGGAGACGGGAGACAGGGCGTCAGCATCCTCGCTGGGTTCCAGATTAAAGGCAAAAAGGGCGTACCCTTCATTAAATTCCCGGCGATCGATGCTCAGAGGTAAATCTTTGAGGTGTCTCCCCGTGGCGGAAAACATGTGATAAAACTCCCTGACCGAATTTCCGCGGTCAAACTGTGGCTGGAAAGCTTTGGCGGGCACCTGCCTGCCGTCCTGACACAACGCCAGATACTCTACATCGTTGTGTCTAAAGTTGAAAGGCGACAGATCCCTCCTCCCGGTGAAGGCGTCGTGATGAACCATGCCCAGGACCACGTATTTGGGCATGGCTCCCAGAAAGAGATTCTCTTGGTTGCAGATCCTGGAATTTTCAGGGATGGAGTAGGTTTTCACAGAAACGCGCGAAAGAGGATAGAGGGCGTTTCCTTTCATCAGGGCCGCGGCGTGCCCCAGCCTGACGGCCGGCGAGACAGTGACCTTTTTAACAAACAGAGAGGCCGAAGTTATTTTCAGAGCAAACTGCGAATCCCGAGTTCCCATCAGACTGAAGGCATCGCTGTTGCGTATCAATTTAATTCTCAAATCCACAGAGTTCAGCAGGAGCCTCTCGCAGAAGAAAATATCTGCGTGGAGGGGACCCAGCAGGTCCACTTCTCGCGACTCGGCCGTGAAAACGGCTCTCTGTTTTATCCCTCTGTTCGGCCCGTTGCTTATAACTATAGAATCCATGTCTCCGGCAGTGTCTTTGTAAAACAGACCGGCGCTGAATTGACTCTTTAGAGTGTCTTCTGAAAAGTTGAGCAGCGTCTCGATCATGGCCCTGTAAGGATGGGTGGCGCTGGACTGCGAAATCAATCGATCCCCCAGAATAACGTCGCACTGACTGAAAATTGTGTTGAGAGGATAATTGATGAGGGCTACCCCCGCGTCGGGTGGGATGTTGCTCCCGTCCCTTTCCGTAATTTTCACTCTCAGATGGAGCATGGTGTCGTTCAGATCGAGATACTTTTCCCCGTCTCCGGGGATGAAAAATTCAATGGGTGAGTTGTCGTTCAAAGCAGAGAGGGGCTGACATTCTTGATATTTTTTATCCTCTATGGATAGCTGGGTCATGGGAGCCGAAAATAGATCCAGTTCGGCAAGGGTGCATTCGGCAGATTTCTTGTGTAAGAGAGACATTTTTTATTTATTTTCTTCTAAAATATGTCAGAGCTCCTCTGGGGCTTCCTTCTCTTCCCGCTGCCAGCCTTAACTGATTTACTTTTTACTCCGACGCTTTTATTTTTAATCCGCTCGCCCGGAGGGCGTTTCCTCTTCCTGCGGGAGAGGACCATCATACCCCCCGCCCCCTCCTGGCGAGGCTCTGTCAGCTTACCCATCACTCTTTTCACAGCGTCTGTAGCGATATTGGTTGCGGCCGTTTTCAGGTGAGGTTTAGCTACGGCGAACCCTGATTTGAAGAGAGGAGACACGAAACGAAACAGTCTGGAGAAGATGGATCCTATCCCTCTGCCGTACATCACGGGCACTCCGTAAAAACCCGGAAGGGAACCTCCCACCTGCCCCTCATAATACCTCACAAAACGGTGAGGGTCCTGCGGGAGACGCGCAGCCATTCTCAAGCCGGTTTAAAGTGCAGCTTGACTATCGTTTTCCCGTAAACAAAATCCACGAATCTGTCGCGGTCCGTTTTAATTTCTACGCGTATGGTTTTAATGTATTTTTTAGAAACGCGCAAGTAATGGACCGTATTATGTCTGATGCTGATCACGTCTCCGTAATCGCCTTTCACGTTAAGGACGCTGAGCAACGGTGAGTAACTGTCACCGACCGGCTGGTACTGAACGATGTCGGTGTAGAGAAACAGGTTATATACGCCCGCGTTCATATCGCACGGATACGGAGTAGAGCGCTTTGACAGAGTCCACCACTCGTTCGTTTTCAATCCTAGCATGTAAGCCAGAGGAGGGAAGACCTTTATTTTATGGCTCCCGACTCCTTTGATATCCAGACGCTTGGTGATGTTGTTGAATGAAGCCTCGAAGGACGGGTCGTACTTTTGGATCGCCGGCACCAGGTGATCCAATAGATCTTTAACGCGTCCGTAATGACCTCCCCTGCCGAATTTTAAAATCACCAGGGGCTGATCTTCCTCCGTCGTCCGCATCAGCTCCAAGTAGGAGGCGTCCGGCGATAGATTGTACCATGTGCGCGGGTAAATGAATTCGCATAAGCCCACGCTCCATTCTCCGGTCAGCTCGAGGGGTTTGGCCAGATCCACCGTGTAGCAGCCGCTGGTGTTATCTTTAAATAAGCCCTTGCTGGCGTTGGAAGGCAGGGTCACGTAAAACCCTTCGGACTGCATGATGAATTTTAAAAAATGAGCCGAATGATGCGAGGGGTCTCTTTTTTTATACGCCTACCACTTCCGAGGCTTTCACCCAGCTGTTGAATTTATCCGGCCAGTTTTTCCACTTGACAAAAACCTGTTTTTCCCCTCTGACTGTGCGCCGCTTTAAAATCTTCTCCACATGAAACGCTTTGTCCTCGGTCAGTTTCACTTTCTGCAGCTCGGGCTCATAAAACGACCCATCAATGGGGTCCCCGTCATAATCTTGTAATTTATACACGGGTGGCGAACGGTGAAGGACCCTGATCACAGTAAAGATTTCGTCCGTGAAACTCTGTTCGTATTTTTTATCAAATACTCCTCTCAATTTGGATATCCTCACCAGATCCGCCTTCTTAAATTTCAACTTTATTTTAGGACGGGCGGGTGTGTTTCCATACAAGTTGCGAAACACCTGATCCGCGTTCTCGGGGCGCACCTCGGCAGGTGCCATTTTAATGCTGCTGTGATAACTGCGGTTATATCCTTCTAACAGGTCTGGCAACACCTCCAGATAGCGTCTGGTATTGCGCGCGGTGAAATATCTCCACATCCTCGTTTTCAGAGTGCGGTTAAATCTCTCCACCACCGAGGCCTTTAGATCGCTGGCGGTAGCAAAATGGGAGATACTGTGATTTTTCATCAGAGCTTGAAAACTCTTGTTGAAAAACTCTTTTCCCGCATCGGTCTGTAAATTTTCCGGTATTTCACTCTCTCTCAACACAGATTCGAAAGCTTCAGTCACTTCAGAACCCGTCTTCTTTTTCAGGGGGCGGGCGTAAGCCTTTTTTGAAAATACGTCTATGACGGTTAATAAATAATTGAATCCGTCGTTGTATTCAGACAGCTGTCTCATGTCGCACAGGTCGGCCTGAAGCTGCTTCAGGGGTTTGGTCACAAACACTCTATTTCTCTTAAATCTTACTCGCGCCGGCTTGTGCAGAGTATAGGCGTCCTGCTCGGATAAAAAATTCTGCACCTTGCGGATATCAACTTTTTTACCGGTTTCATCTTCTAAAGCGCGTCGGAGTCTATTTACTCCTCCGAAACTACCTGGGTGATGCGGGTCATAATACACTTTTTTCATCTCACTTTTCTCGGCCATCTCGTCTTCTGATAAAAAGCTCGTCTGCGTTATAACGTCGCAGGAGTCGGTTTTTATTATTTTATTCAAAAACCAGAGGGCTTAATGTGCAGAAAACAGGAATACAATATTCAAAAACCAGAGATGAATGCTTTTTAAATATTTTTTATTCAAAACCAGAGGGTTTAACATGCAAAAAAACAGGGATACATTTTTATTCAAAAACCCTGAGATAAAACACACTTATAGAATACAAGTAAGTTACAAAAAACAGGAATACATTTTTATTCAAAACCCTGAGATAAAACACAGTTATAGAGTCAAACGGTTACAAAAACTATTTTTTCTTTTTAAAAAAAAACATGAGGTAAACATGTTAAAAGGTTACAAACAAACAGAATACTTTTTTTTTTTTTTTTTTTTTTTTTTTTTTAAAGCATACACGATTAAAAAAAGGTTACAAACAGGATACTTTTTTTTTTTTTTAAAGCATACACGATTAAAAAACGAGGTAGTTTTTTTTTTTTTTTTTTTTTTAAAAAGAAACAGAATACACTTTTATTCAAAACCCTGAGATAAAACACAGTTATAGAGTCAAACGGTTACAAAAACTATTTTTTCTTTTTTTAAAAAAACATGAGGTAAACATGTTAAATGGTTACAAACAGGATACTTTTTTTTAAAGCATACACGATTAAAAAATGAGGTAGGATTTAAAAAAAAAAAAAACAGAATACACGATTAAAAATGAGGTAGTTTTTTTTTGTTTTTTTTTGTTTTTTAAAAAAGAAACAGAATACATGGTTTAAAAAACAAGGTTAAATATAGGAAGCATGCAGGAAAAGAATCAGCAACCTTTGTAAAACTCCGTAACCAAACGGAGTTCCCCGATTTTAACCACATCTTGCCCCACCAAATTGTCATAAGCGTCTGTGATGGCGTCAAAGACTTTCCTCACCGATTTCAGCTCATGAAGCAAGGTCTCCGCAACCATCCCGACTTTAACATCCTCAGTTTTGATGTTTCGAGCAATCAACAGCCGTTGAATGGATGGGACAAAGCGAGGAGTGAGCAGTTTCTTTCTGATGTTATAATAATTGTCGGAATAAAAATCATCCTCCAGAATTTGCAGGCACTCGTGTTGTCTCTGGCTGGGATGGTCTATCTTACATCCATTACATTCGTCGGTGCGGTGCTTGTTTATCACCAAGTTGACCAGATGATAGACAGCCGTTTTCACAGTGTCGATGAATAAAGAAGACGCCCAGCCGTCCATCTCGTCGGTATGCTGCTGCCGCCTCAGGCGCTTCAGAGGCCAGTAACCGGGAGTGTCGGGTACCACCTCGCCCTCGTCAGAAAAACAATCGGTGGAGCAGGTCTCCTCATCGCGAAGCAGGGGTGCAGAGTCCATCTCTCTCTCTCTCTGAGCTAAAAAAGGCTTTTTGATCGGACTTTTAAAACAGAAGGAAGGGGGGCGTGGTCCGGGAGGGGCGGGGATTTTCAGAAGCTGAGACTTTTCCTTACTCCTACGGCATCCCTCCAGCAGCGGCAAGTTTGAAAAAGAATTGTAATATCCTTCCTCACTTGCAGCATTCTTACGACCCACTCTTTGGCTGGTATAACCATCATGCTGCGAAATAATCCGCAGTCGGGGTTGAATTTTTCCATGACAAAAATGTCAGGGGCATCAGACTCGTCAGTCGAACGCAGACTTGCTCTCATTCTCCATCTCCCTGTGGCCGTGGTTCCTGAAGACCAGACGGTTGACAAGATTGTTTTAGTCTTGATCAGCTGCTCATCGTTGAAGCGTATGCCTCCGTTCCGCGGCGGGGGAGGGGGAATAGCTTCTATTTCTTCTTCCGTAGCTTTTTCTGGAGACGGGGGAATGTTTTCTTTATTCTCAGCGGCTGCTTTCTCCTCTTTTATTTCCGAAGCTGGGGGAATGTTTTCTTTTTTCTCAGGAGCTGCTTTCTCCTCTTTTATTTCTGGAGCTGGGGGCTCTTCTTCTGGAAGTTTTTCGGCCAGGGTCTCATCATCTTCTTCTTCTTCTTCTTCTTCTGTAACTGTGTCTAGAGGATGATCATCATCATCATCATCATCATCATCATCAGCTGATTCATCAGGGGAGGAAACATCTTCTACAGAGGGGGTCTTTTCTTTATCCTCATCATTCTCAGCAGCAGTATCCTCTTTTTCATCAGACGAGACAGAAGGAGGGGAAGGAGGATCTTTTTCATCATGCTCTTCTTCATCACAGAAGCCGGAAGGAGAAGGAGGAGGAGGGGGAGGAGAATCTACCTCTCTCCGGGGTCTTTTAGCGGCAACATCTTCCTCTTCAGGAATGGGAAAATCCTCATTTGCCTCTCCGATAGCCATCGCAACCAGCAGCTTCAGCACGGCCCAGTCATTGGGAGTCAGCTTCACAATGCTGCTCGATTCCGTCAAGCTTTCTCCTTCGTTCAACTGATAAAACCAGAGCTCCCCCGATTCATATTTGAATATGTAGCCCCACTTTCCACAACCCTCAGCAGGCAGAGTCCATTCTCCTCGCAAGTTTCTCGGTGCTGGAATTTGGCTGCGGAACATGAAGACACTCTTACTTCTTCCTTCTTTCCGCGGAGTGTCAGTTGCTTCGGGTCTGGTACTGTAGACAGACACCGGCGTATCGCTGATAATCGACGAGGCCCACTCGCTGCTGCCGCCCATGCTCGAGGGTTCTGCGGGAGAGCAGATTTCTTCACCGTCCAAGTAAACAGGACCGCTGGAGGGCTGCAGAAGGAAAGAATCCATCTTGTGTGTGTGAGAGACTTTGAAATTGTGACGGGACTCCTCTCTCTGGTTTTTATTCTCCTCCCTCGCTGCAGTCCCTCCCACTAAAAACTTTTTTTTTCACATCAACAGATGGCGCTCTTCCGGGGGTTCACCCCTCCTTTTTCAGGATGCAATTCGACACGGTTAGCAACAGATGGCGCGCTTCCGGGGGTTCACCCCTCCTTTCTCAGGGTGCAATTCGATACGGTTAGCAACAGATGGCGCGCTTCCGGGGTTCGCCCCCCTTTCTCCGGATACGATTCGTCACGCGGGGGGTTCGCCCCCCTTTCTCCGGATACGATTCGTCACGCGGGGGGTTTCCCACGGAGGGGAGGGGCGGGAGGTCAAAAGGTCGTGATTAGGGCCATCAATCACTTCGGATCAAATTTTGTCATAAGCTGTATGGGAATAACTCTCTCTAAGCTCCGACAGGTCAAGAATACACAGCTGAGTTTCCGCGGACATAAGGCGATTGATAGAGGATTTTTATGAAATACAATATAATCAAGTGTGTTTTATTTTCTAGTGTTCATATATTTTCACATAACCAAGCCTATTGTTAAACAAAACACAATGCATTCCTTACTTCAGTGTTTGAGATGTTTGACAAGACAGGATATACATGCATTCTTTACTTCAGTGTCTGTGATGTCAGATAAGCATGAATACTGCTGTGTCGTTATTTTTCAGTTTGTGTGCAGAGGTTAGATAGCTAAGACAATGCCTGAGCTCTCCCCTTTCCGTTAAAAGAGGAAGTGCTATGTAATCCATTTTGAACTATAAATAAAGCAAGCAGCCTGTACTCGTTGTGTCTGTCTTCTCAGAGGCATTCACCCGTGTACACGTTCTTAAACTCTGAGTCGGTCTGCAGTGTCTTATTTCTCTTACTTGTGAACAGATGTCTAAACCCCTGACATTTAATTGGTCCTTCGTAGCCGGATAACTAACTGTTATTTTTAACGTCTAGTTGTCCACAGACGGTTTTCATCGGATTCTGACGTCGTGTTGCCTGCGCTGGAAAAAATCTGTGCACAGTAAAAAGGAAAATCCGGGAGCGTGAATTCGATCTCTGGTCAGCGAGGCCCCACGACGCCAGGACCAGATGTGCCGGATCCAAAACGCAGCGCCACAGTAAGGTGAATATGAAACACTGCATTCCATCTAGCGCTAAAATACGTTGATATTGAGATTTTCCTTTAAAATAGTGTGTAAACCTGGTTAGCGCCGACAGATTTCAATCCAGAAGGGATTTAAGAGACAACAGGCAAGAGCGAAATTCTAGAAATCGCTATTAAAAGTTCCGGTTGCTTTGGGAAAGCAGCTGTAACGGAACGAGTTCCGGTCGCTCTGGGAGTGGCTGCAACGGAACAGTTAGAAGGTTGCACAATAAAAATACGGAAAGTCTCAATAAAAATTATAAAAGCGCGCTCTGTGTGTGTTAACAAAGAGAAGTGAGTTGTCATTTACGACCCAATACGCGGTCGAACCCTTCTCAAGCTGTTTTCCTGTGTACACTCACGAACTGGCTGGAGTGGGAAACTAAGGTTGTGCGTCATCACGTAAAATCAATAACCGCTTTCTCAAATAGTGAGAAAATAGAAGGCTGTTATTGATCACCTGCCCGCTCCTTTGTGCCAGAGAAGGTGTCACAGTTCTGACGTAATTAGTTTAAAATGGGTAACTCTAAAACTAAAGTAAAATTAACAGCAGATGAAGAGTGGTTAGAAAAAAACTGTTCAAATGCAGGAATAGTCAGTGCAAAAAGGTGGAGAAATACAAAATAAAATATATTGTCCAGCTTGGCAAGGCAAATGCACCCCTGATTTAATAAATGCTTTAAAAACCGCTTTGCAAAAAGAGCTATATGTGGAAAAAAGTCAGAAGAAAAAAGCAAAACGTCTAGCAGAATGGCATCTTTTCAAAGTGATGATGACAGACGTAGAAGACGTGGAGAGGAAGGAAGTGAAACAAATGAAGCGGAAGTTTACAATATAGAACAACTGCTGCTAGGGTCAGAAGCCAAACCAGCAGTTGTAGTATATGTGAAAGGTGTGCCGTTAAAAAAAAATGTTTTGAGACACAGGAGCTTGTAAAACTGTTTTAACTGTGGAAGTCCCAAATGTAACATTCTCAAAAAACACTATAATTGTGAAATCAGCCTCAGGACATGTGACAAAACAGCATCTAACCGATCCCCTTTTTATGTCACATAGAGATAGTGGCCGTGGCTGCAAAAATCAGTGCATTTATGACCCATCATGCCCAGATTGTATGAAATAAATAAAAGGAAATCATTCATATGAAGACCTTTTCTTTTTTTTTTTTCTTTTTTTTTTTTTTTTCTTAAATGACATCAGAAACAGCAGTATGCGACATTACGTGATGGCAGAGCTTCAGTTCATCCTTTGTCATTTTTTTTTTTTTTTTTTTTTTTAATAAATAGGACAGGGGGAATGAATGAGAGAAAGAGGGGGAGAGAAAGAAAGAAAACCAAAGGGGAGAAGAGACGGTGAGAAGGGGGGGGAAGAGAGAGAAAAAAAAAAAAAAGAACTCCTGGGTCACCTGTATGGAGAAAAAAAAAAACAAACAAACAAAAAAAACAAACAGAGGAGACAGCAAACAACAAAGAGCAACATAATAATAGAGAAAACAAAGCACCATCACAATAAACTAGCTAGTCATAGATATCAATAGTTACTAAATAATAAACGATATTGTGCAGCACGCAAGATAGACAGCGCATAGTGTGCTTTGAGGCAGCAGCCAAGAAAGCTTTAGTCCGCGTCTGTGAATACCCATGTGTGCATACCTGTGTGGATCAGCATGCTTGCATTCCAAAGGTTTCTCCATGTAATGATCTGCTAGGGAGTGTGGGGGGGCCACAGCCCCGTCCTCCAGGGTGTGAAGCAGGTATGGAGGAGATCAAAACTCCAGATATCCAGAGGCCCCCAGAACACAAGAGACCATGGAAGACCAACAGAGGGGCAGCCGCGCCACTGTTCCAGTAAGAGCTGAGGAGAGTCCCAGATGAGGGCTCGCCCAGCAGCCGCGGAGCAGAAGTCAGGGGGAGTTGCAGTGACGCGCCCGTGAGCTCCGCCGGCCCCCAGCTGTGCCTGAGTGACCGAGCCCCAGGCCGAGAGGCCGGGGGCACCCCACCTCCAAAGGGGCCCGAGCGAGCCCCAGGCCCCAGGCCCCGACAAGCGGCCGCCAAGGAGTGAGCCGGTGTGTACCCGGACGCCCACCCCCAGACACAAAGAACCACCAACACACCGACACCTGAGGGAGTCCGCCACCGGCAGGGGAAGTGGTGGTGGGTGGAGATAGGCCTCCAAACCTTGGAGGGCCTGAGGTGTCCCCAGAGAGGTGGCGTCTGATACCCAACCTGACATATAGACACAGACATACAGGCACACACAGACACAAACATCCATTCCCACCCTCATGCTCTCATATGCACTTACTCCACACTCAACCAACGTGGAGACAGACATAAAGAGACGCTGTACACACAATCACACTCCCCAAGCGTACTCTACAAACCGGGTCTAGGTACCCTTGCCCCTGGAGGGGGGAATTGCACCCAGACCCAGGTGGTGTTACCCTTTTCCCTGCGGTGGGGAGAGGCAGACCACCCCGACTCCGCAGCAGCAGGGAGGCCCCACACCCCAGACCGCAGTCGGACGGCCAACTCCTCCTACTAGCCCTCCCGCTCCAGCAGGCCGCAGAGAATGGGGGTGGGAGAAGACTCCAAACCTCCCTCCACCCGCTCATTGTAGTGTTGATGCATATGTGTTCTAAGGTGCAATTAAAACCCAGGAGGGCATGGAGCTACCTGCCAAGGAGCAGCAGGTAAGCGCATAGTCCCTCCTGCTAGCCCTCAATGACTAAGTGTATTTAAAATTGAGAGGTGGGCAACGACGTCAGGGGTGAGGTATACACCCTGATGGTGATTTGGATGAAGACCTTTTCTAAAAAAAAAAAAAAAAAAAAAAAAAAGAGAGATGCATAAGGTAGATTAAGGCTGTATCATTGTACAGCCAAGGAAAGTGTGTGAAAAGATAAATGTTTCCATCCTGGAGGTGGGTGAGACTGCAGCTCATTCACGTCCTTGATGGATACAAAATAAAATATAATAATAAACTACTTGGTTCGACATGCAACAGAGAGAATGCATGTGACTGAAGGTTGGATCTGAGATGAGGCAAACAGAAGACCAGTCTAAAAGTAGGCACAAACCTGTTCAGAGATGAAGCAAATTGTACAGATTGGATGAACTATAAATTATCTGTTTGCTGAGTAAGATGATCCTAACTATTAAATTGTCTCAGTAGTAGTATAGTGATATACACTAGTAAAATATTGTAATATACTATTGTTACTATATAGAGAGAAAAAGATGATGATATTAATAATGATATAAAATTAATATTGACAAGAAGTATCCTAGTCAGTATGATGTGAGATGGACAATTGTTATGAAGTAGTCTGCACCAAGCTTAAGGTTTGCTCAAACTCAGTATAATGACATATGAGATGAAGAAAATAAAGGCAATATCTAAACCAATTAGGTGCATAGAGGCACTTAACCTGCTTGAAAACCTGTCATTTATCCTAGATAAATATTACTGAGATACAGAGCACATCTATAATAACAACTAATAAGCCAAACCCTGTAGATAATAACTAAACCTACAGGATTATGAAGCTGAATTAAATGTGTGGACACCGCTAAGTTGATGAGCATGTTACACATTTTCTTTTATTTTTTATTTATTGGTTTTTTAGAGCAGAGGCTGCATGCTATTAAAAGCCAACACATGCAGCTGTCTGTGAGCTCAGTTTCCCCTCACACTTCTGCTTTGTTTCTGGCAGCATTTTTCTTTGTCTTTTTGTGTCCTGACTCATGTATGTTTTTGTTTTTTGATTATTTTGTTGGTTTGGAAACAAATTTGTGCCGATACTTGAGGGATTGGGTGTGACGGGTACAAAATAATAAATAATAATAACACTATGAAAGTTGATAGTAGGGTGAGTGCAAGGCGGTGTGTGAAAAGAGGAAGTCTGAGAGAGAAGTGCGTGCGTAGGCAAACTGCAGAGTATGTGCGTCAAAAGAGGGTGTATTGTTTTTACATCAAGGTTTAGTAGAACTAAAGTAGAACGTCACAAACAAACAGATAAAAAAGTAAAATGAAGAGAGAAAATAACTGACAATTACATTAATGAATAGAAAACACACATACACAAAGTGCCATATGTGAAATTATTCTAGGAAAGAATCAGAAGTGGGATAGTTTAATATAAGATGCAATGAAGGAAGCAGCTTACACTCCTTTAATTTCCAGAGCCAGTGTGTTCCCTCCCCTGCCCACTTGGCCCCCGTATCAGGCGAGTATGGAAGGCTGGATAGCCCATGACGGGTAAGATCCCACCTCGAAACCCTGGGACAACCTAAGGCAGGCACAGTCACGATTACTCGGCCTCACTCAGTCCCTGTGAGCTCAGACTCACGGGTGAGATGAAGTGAAGAAGACGGGACCTCAAGGGTAAAGCCGCTGGGCTAAGGCGGAGGGGGTAAGTGGCAAGTGGAGCCCTAACTTCTGGCTGAGGACAAGGAACGCTGCTATTTAAGGTGGGAAATCAAAATTTGGGTTAGTAAATTTGGGAAGGAGAAAATTGACTGTTTAAAGGCAAAATTATGAAGGAGTCTGACACACTGGAAAAGCAACATATGCAAATTCACATACACAAACATAAAATACATTTGAGTTTGAAATTGAGGAACTCAAAGAAGCTATATGACAAAGTGAGTTATGAAAACAAAAAGTGATTAAAGTAGTTTTAAAAGAGTGACTTAGGAGTGCTCTGGGACTAAGTGATCAACAGTAGTGATCACTGTAGAAAGAAATAAAATAATTTAATGAGTTGGTAATGTTTAAACATATGTTTCTGTTGTTACAGCAACTCATTGAGAGATGACTCAGTATGCAAATTAGCTGAAGTGAGTGGTGACGGAGGAGCTTCCTGTGTGTGTGTGTGACTGAGGCTTTCAGAAGAGGAAGCATAGCAGACAAGAGAAGTGCAGAGTTGGGTAGGAAATTTATAGTTTAGTGATTATATGTTGTCGTAAAGGGGTTTTATGCTGAATTTAAGTATGTTAAAGGGGGTGATTTTTGTGTGCAAATTGTGTGGTTTTAATGAGACTTTCGGTGTATTGAGGGGGTGAGATTATGTGGTGGCAAAACTTGTGTGTTTAAGGTTGTTGTGGTGATGGGTTGATTCTGTCAGTAAGGTTTGGGTTGTTGTTGTTTTTGTTTTAATAGAGGGAGTTTTAGGAAACATGGACATGTCTGAGGGGCCCATTAGTTTGTAACAGTGCACTTAAAGGAAACCTGTCAGGTGATTTTGTTTTGTGTTTTGTGAGCTAATAATCAGCTCTATTTTTTCTCATTTCTGTTCTAAGCAGGCCTGCAACAGCGCTGACAAATTCTCGGGGAGAGCAAATAAAAGGGGGGCTTTCCAGATTACAATTGGCTGAGGAGAGCTACCTGTGGGGACTGATCAGGTCGTAAGTCCCTGTCCAAAATTGTAGGATTTTATGCGAGTCAATCCAGTCCAAAAGCATAAAGAAATATTTTCCTATGGAAAATAAAAAAAAATGAATGAGCTCATTTTGCTGAGGGTGGAGAATCTGATCGTGCGGGAAGCTCCACTATTAGCAAATATATGGTGTGACTGCATGTGAGTGAATGTGTGGCTGGGTGAGTGAGGATGCATAAATGTGGACAAACAATTGGCTTTTACCAGAGAAAATTTCTGTTTTGTTGACTGGGGTTAGATTATGGGATTATAGTATATTGTTGGGAGAATGCCAAATGTTAAAGGGGAAACATTTTTGATGTAACTCAGTTACCATTAATTGGAGAAACACATGACTGATAATTGTTCTGTTTCAAGTTTATTTTTATGACATAGATTGGAGCATGAGTGGGGAAAAACTAAGCATTTTGAGTTTTGTATAGTATTGTGACACATTTCATGTGTCAAAATAAAAGGGGGAATTTAGGGTTTAATAATTTAATTGTTTAATAATTTAGGATCATTTTAGGACTTTTTTGGTTCTTATTATGCGTGATTATGTTTGGGGGTTTGTTGATCATTTGGATATGGTAAAACTGAAACTGTTATTTTTATGTTAAGGTTAAAGGATTAAAGAGGTTGTTTTCTTTTGGATCTTTTAGTAGAATAGGCGCTTATAATGATTTTCTGGTTAAAAAGGTGACTTAAGATTAGAGTAGAGGCACTTGCAGCAGCGACAATTCGTGTACAGGATGTTGATGATAGCGAGCAACCGGACGGGAAACCAGCGCTTAAAGAGTTTTAAAGGGATGAGTAACGTTGAAGAATATATATAAATACAAGTCAATAAGTTAAGAACATAATTAGGATCATGCTTTTGATTAAAGAGTCCCAAATAGGATAAGTTAGGGAGGTACAGGAAAAGGTGTTTTGCTTCCTTTGCAGAAGATCCCGGCGAGGATCCTGGAGGCCCCGAGGCTTGATGAACCACATCAGACGAGACGCAAGAGGAGCACTAGAGACGTGCAACCTCACGACTCAATCTGGGGAACTGACGTACCAGACGAATTCAAACATGGACCAAAGGACAAAAAGTAATGCTTTCTCTATTCCCGTGGGCAGGAAATGCCAAAAACATGCTCAGGATAGAGACACTCGACTACCGTTTTGGACTGTTTCTGAATGCTTCAACAAAGATCAACAAGGCTCAGAATGAAGAAATCGATGCAGTGCGCATCACAATAATGCAACACCGAGTCGCATTGGACGTGATACTAGCCGAGAAAGGAGGCTTATGTGTGCTCTTCAACACGACTTGCTGCACATACATTCCTGATAATGTGCACTCCAACAATATGACTGACGCACTGGACGTGCTGCGACAACTGAGTCAAGCTCAACGACAGGACTACATCACTGGTGAAGAGGACTGGCTCACATGGCTTCTTAGTGGGTCATGGAAGACGTTGCTCATGAAAGGACTAGTACTCGTTGGAGTACTGCTCATACTCCTTTGCTTATTCTCAACATGCATATTGCCCTGTGTCCACAGAATGGTAAACAATATGTTCACCACAAAACTACTAGCATATGTCTCCCTACCCCAATACGAACCACAAGCAGAGATTGAACTTGAAGAAGATGAATTTTAACTGATGATCATGTATGTTTTCACCAAATGACATGCAAGTTGAAAATGTGACTAACAAGTGACTATGCATTGATTAAACCTGTGAAAAATATTAACAACAGGAGGGAATGATAGAGGATTTTTATGAAATACAATATAATCAAGTGTGTTTTATTTTCTAGTGTTCATATATTTTCACATAACCAAGCCTATTGTTAAACAAAACACAATGCATTCCTTACTTCAGTGTTTGAGATGTTTGACAAGACAGGATATACATGCATTCTTTACTTCAGTGTCTGTGATGTCAGATAAGCATGAATACTGCTGTGTCGTTATTTTTCAGTTTGTGTGCAGAGGTTAGATAGCTAAGACAATGCCTGAGCTCTCCCCTTTCCGTTAAAAGAGGAAGTGCTATGTAATCCATTTTGAACTATAAATAAAGCAAGCAGCCTGTACTCGTTGTGTCTGTCTTCTCAGAGGCATTCACCCGTGTACACGTTCTTAAACTCTGAGTCGGTCTGCAGTGTCTTATTTCTCTTACTTGTGAACAGATGTCTAAACCCCTGACAGCGATCATCGAGCAAAGAACGAGCGGGAGAAGCGTTTCGACGGTCACCATTCGGCTAAAAGCAGTTTCACTTTCACTTTTTATGAAACGGTGCCATTTTTCCATCCGGACCAGGACTACGGTAGCGCAGCAACTTCCAGCGGATTATAAGGAAAAGCTGGCCATCTTCCGCTCCTACTGCAGCAAACACATCGGCGACAAACACATCCAGCGATGGATGACCGATGGAGACCACAGTTTCACCAAGAGTGGAAGGCAGCGCCGGGAGAGTTACGCCACAATTTGCCAATGGATTGTAGATGCTTGGGCTAACATGTCTGCTGGCACTGTTGTTCGAGCTTTCGCAAAAGCCGGCATCATTTCCGAGGAGCCGCACGGCACGGAAAGTGACTCTGACGGTGAAGAAAGTGAACCTGGCATGTTTGATGGAGATTTAGCGCAGCTGTTCAATTCAGACACAGAGGATGAGGACTTCGATGGGTTTGATGATAAAAATGTGAGTACCAAACTTTGTTTTGCTCCTGCTTTAGTTTTAAATACGCACACTTGTATGCTTGTGTGTTGTTGATGATGACGATTACCGGCAATAGAAATGTGAGTAAGGTACCGAACTCAGGTTTGCTCCCGCTTTATTTTTAAATACTCATACGGTACTTGTATGCGCCCTATGGTCCAGTGCGCCTTATGTGTGTGTTAAATACAGTAAGGGCACACATAACTGAGACTGCGCCTTTTAGCACAGTGCGTCTTATGGTCGTGAAAATACGGTATATTAATAACTAACCTCGTGTTGTGGACAAATGATCTCAGTTGTTCTCGTATGGGCTCAAAATGTGGTCATAAATATTTTGTACTTGTAAAAAAGATTTGTGCGTGCGTAAAAAAGATTTGTGTGTGGACTTAGAAAAAAAAACCCTGCAAGTTACAAGTACGGATTTTGACCCTATTTTTCTTCCTTTCATCTGATTGGTCAATGTCATGTCAATCAACAATGTAACAATCCAATTAGAGAACAGATGGGTTTGGCTGTCGAGGGGCGCTTTTTTTTAACTGCAGGTCTTTGCCTGCATACATGCACATATGTCCCTCTGTGGGGGGTCACTCCCACTAGGTTTATATCTGGGACTCTCCACCATTTGACCTTAGAACTGAAGAAGCTTCTCGGATGAGAGGTGAAACGTCTTCAAGTAACTTAAAGAAGTCCAGACGCTTTTCTTTGCAAGCTCCTTTGACATTTGACCACGAGCAATCTTTTCTGGTTTCTTTGTAGCCAGAAACCAGCTCTCTCCTCGGCTTCCTCCACTACACGCTTGCCCCACGCCAGTCTCCTCCGTCACTATAAAGGGGAGAGTCATGAGCTCCATCACCCTCACCTGTGCCGTCCAACGTCCCGCCACCAGCCTCCACTGCAGCAGGCCAGAGACCACACCCCTGCCACAATAAGTAAAAGTATATCCTTGCTGTACCCTTAATGCTAAATGTGCTAAATTAACCGCTGCCTTTGCCCCTTTGGGATTATTCTTATGTCACTGGGATGTTGACCTTTGACCTTCACATTAGAGAGATGGGCAGACATAATTAGTGTATGAATTTTAAAGTAACAGGTAATAAAGAGAGTGCAGCAAATGTAGTCAGGTTTATTACTCTGTATCACACATGAGTGCCCGAGGGAGGCGGGGCTGACTGGGGAGACACAGGAAACAGAGAGACAGGGCTGACTCGACATGAAACGATGAAACGTGGGACACGGGAACAGAAACTAAACACAGGCTGAAATGAACACTGAGGGAGGGAGAACTAAGATTACTGAGAGCCTGATAAATAAGAAGAACAAAAACCAAGAAAAACAAGAGTAAAAGAAAACCAAAAACACAAAGCATTGGGCCAGGACCCACTGCTGTGACATTTATATGTGATAAAAATATTAAAAACTGCTCAGATGTTGAAATCTTTCTACGTATACTTTAGGTTCAGCTCTCCAGCCTGGCATTTGGTTAAGCATGATTCAAACATTTGATTTTGTTTAACTGGTTTTAATTATAGTTACTTTTTGTGAACATTTGTTGCAGCATTTAAAAATACATCATTTATTTTCAAACTTTTATTTGATTTAGAGCATCATATTTGACCAACGGAAATGTTTTAATTTCATATAAAATAACTGAAACAGTGAACTAAATATCTCAAATCTTTCCTTCCTTAAAAGTTATAATCCTACTTAAGTTATAGTGCAAACGCTTAAGCAACAAATATACTTGATGCTAATTAATTAATATTTCCCTTTGATGTTGCAACTATGCGGTCACTTCTGTCTTTAAACAAAATAATATTTTCCAGTTACAGAAATCATAAAGTCCAAACTAAAGTGCTACTGTTGCTATATGCATTTTATATAAATCATGGATGATGGTCCTGACATGAAGGAAGAGAAAGTTACAGGTTGCATCCTTTGACTTTGTCTCCGTGCCTTTGGGCGATTTTCAGAAGGACAGATGTTTCTGTTCAATTCTTAAATCAATTTTTTCAAACACAAACACTATTTTAAAGCTTCTAGAGAGTAAAATATTAATGATAATTATAATAACAATAATAAAAACAAAAGCTCTCAGATCCATCAAACCAAGCAGCAGAAAGAACAATAACTGAAGAGAAAACTTTAACCTTGTAGACTTCATTATGTTCCAGCTGCTCTACAGACGCTGTGACCTCGAACTTAAGCAGGTCGTAAAGTATGTGCAGCTCAATAACTTCATAATCAGACCCTGTGGTATTTAGGCAGCAGAACAACTAAGAATAACAACTACAAATAATGTTTTTAGGTTTCTGTTGTACTGCAAGGTTCTGTACAGGAGAACCAAACCAAGAGCAAATATTACGTCTCATTTACACCTGAGCACGAAGAGCCATCAACATTTAGCAAATTGAATCATCTTTGTTTAGATGCAAGAAGAATCATATAGAAATGAAAGAGTAGAAATAGAAATCCAGAGCAAAGATATCCTCTAATTCAGCGTAGCACATGTGCAGCTGCTGCGATTCACGTAAGCATTCGGCTCGTCGCTGTTGCAGATTTTTCTCTCGCTGTTCTGGCTCACAGCGCTGCAAACACAAAAATAAATATCCCCAAAGGTGTGAAAGGGAGCTAATTAGTAAGAGTATTGTTACTCTCCGCAGGAGTAGTCCAGCAGTAGAAATCAGTCCAATAACAAGGTGTGTAACATCTAGCAGGGTGACAGAAAAACCCAGGGTAACTTCTAAGGACCTCAACGTCTCTCTCACATTGTGTTTTTTAAACATGCTTCCATTTGTCACTTCAGTCTTTACTCTGAAATACAGGAAGAGAAATCATGGCTGAAACAATTTCTCATGAAACCAGGGGTGTGGTCCAACAGTCAGTTTGGTGAGGAAGGTTCCTAACTGAGAGAAGTGACCCAGAAGTATCTGTGTAGCAGCCACAATGAATCCAGATCATGAGCTTTATTAACTGATCAAAGTCTCTTCTTTCATCTTCTGTATCATTTAGTTTGCATTGGTAATGCCCATTATTGTAATGCTTTTTTAAGACGAGCAAAACTTTATTTCACTTTGGGTTAGCTGGGATAAGTGATGGATGGAGGGAATTTTACTTCAGCCACAGAAATCCTAAACAGGAAGGAGGAGCAGAGTTACAGTGGATCACTATCCAGCAGGGAAACAAGGTTTATTTCAATTTCTTGGCCATGAGTGAGATTTACTGAGTGGGCAATTTAGGGAGACGACACCATCAGATCCCGAGCCCTCCATGTGTTAATCAAGAGACGGCTGCTGTGCTACATCCATAAATAATGAATAAATTAGGAGCTAAAGCTGAAAGGACAGTTTATTTGTACCATCTTCACGTGAACACATTCAAGAACATCACAGATGAAGAAACATTAAAAACTTCCACACTACATAAAGCAAGAAAAATAGTTTTTCTTTCAGGTGGTTTCAGAAAAACAGAAACATCAAACATCTCCAAGACTCTCTTTGAAAGAACTAAAAACCTTTGTTCTCATGGTCCAATCATGAGTGAACTCCCCGATGAAGCCTTGTGTGCTAAAACATGTCAGAGTTTTAAAGGTTAAACATGAGTTTCCAAAACGTTTTGCTGGAGAACAATGAACTATTTGACTGAGTTTCAATCATT
>NW_028187224.1:2932475-2985567 GCF_057381845.1 Rhamphochromis longiceps
GAATGCTTTTGTGGAGTCCCCTTGAGCCCATCTGATAAAAGGGAGGGGGTAAGTTCTGGTGTTATTAACTTGTCTAAGCATTTTAAGCCTTCCACTGCCCAGCGGAACCTCCTGAATAGGGGTCTTAATTTCATTCCTGCAATAGGTCCTGACAAAAATTTCAAATTACAATGTAAGCATGATATTCAACAATATCACAGGAGAATCAAATTGGCTATTCATTATGGGGAGAAGTCTGATGCAGAACCCCAGCATTTCACTCTTAAATCTGAGTGGTCTCCTCCATTAGGTCAGCTTCCACAGGAAGTGTCCACTTTAATGAAAGCTGACTATGAATATTTTAATAACCATTTCCACATCAGCCACGTTAAACCAAATTTAACGGAGGAGGAGCTCAAAGCTCTTAAAGAACTGAAAGAAAATAAATCAATAATCTTAAAACCAGCAGATAAAGGCAGCGCTGTAGTAATCTTGGACAGGGATCAATACCTACAAGAGGGCTACAGACAATTACATGATAAAACCTATTATTCTAAATTAAAGAAACCCATCTATTTGGACACATTACCTATTGTGGAGAAAATTGTTAATAATCTACACCTAAAAAAATTCATTAATTTGAAACAAAAAACCTATTTACTGGGCTCCGCTGAGCCAAGGGGAAGGCTCTTTTATTTATTACCTAAAATCCACAAAGACCCAGCAAAGTGGTCTGTGCCATTTCAGGTGCCTCCCGGGCGTCCCATTGTGTCTGATTGCGGTAGTGAAACTTATCACACTGCAGAATATCTGGACTTCTTCCTTAATCCCTTATCCATAAGACATGACAGTTACATTAAGGATACGTATGACTTTGTGGAAAAGGTTAAGCAGACAGAAGTCCCCATTGAATCATTTCTCTTTTCAATTGACATTGACAGCCTCTATACTAATATTGACATTAAGGAGGGAATAAACTCCATCAGGAATATTTTCCAAAAATACCCAGACAAAAAAAGACCTGAAAAGGAATTATTACAATTATTAGAAATCAACTTAACGAGAAATGACTTTGAATTCAATGGGGACTTCTTCTTGCAGATAAAAGGTACAGCCATGGGCAAAAAATTCGCACCGGCATATGCCAACATTTTCATGGCAGAATGGGAAACTGCAGCCCTGGCAAAATGTGTCAAGAAACCACTGTACTACTATCGGTTTCTTGACGACATCTGGGGCATATGGCCACACTCTGAACAAGATTTTGAAACCTTTCTAAGCACTCTGAACGGCCATAATGATTCGATCAAATTAAAATCTACAATTAATAGAACCACAATTGATTTCTTGGATACAACCACTTTCAAAGGCCCAAATTTTCCACAGACACACAAATTGGACATTAAAGTATTCTTCAAGCCCACAGACACACATGCCCTTTTATTCAAAACAAGTTTCCACCCAAAACACACCTTTGCTGGTTTAATAAAGTCACAACTGTTGAGATTTCACAGAATTTGCACACAACCTACTGACTTCAGAGCAGCGACCAAAATTTTATTCTCAGCTCTCACCAGTAGGGGGTATTGTCGCTCTTTCCTCAGGAAATGCTTCAATTCATTCCTGCAGACAAAACCCATTGATTTGACACCTGTCCTGCCTGTCGTTTTGACCTATGCCCCATCAACGTGCAAACTAATCAGAGTGATTAGAAACAATTTTCAGGATCTTGTCCAGAAAACCCAATTGCTGGGGGATCATAAGGTAATAGCTGCCTTTAGGAGGAATAAAAACCTAAGGGATTTCCTCATTAAGGCAAAAATCTCACCTCTCTCTGAGCCCAAACTCAGAGACCAGGGGCAATTTTTTAAGCACCAAAAATGGTTGCGCAGCTTTTCTAATGGGACTGTATTCTGCTCACAAGCTAATGGGACTCCACGCTCCAAGAACTGTGTATATATGATCACTTGCAGCAAATGTGGAATTCAGTATGTGGGTGAGACAAGTAACACAATTCTGACAAGATTCACCCAGCACAGGTACAATGTGTTAAGGAAGAAGAACACACACACACAACTAGTGAAACACTTCCTGTCACATAGCTGGGAATCTGTCAGAGCCACAGTAATACAGGCAAATCCCAGATGGACTACTCAGCAGAGGAGGAAGGCTGAAAGACTCTGGATTGCAAAACTGGACACTGTACACCCTAAGGGGTTAAATGAAAAAAGTTTTTAAAGGACATAAAGTCCACATAATGTACATACTTGTCTATTATTTATGTCTATTATTACTGTTTTGTTATTACTGTGATTACTATGTTCCTTATCATCATCGTTGTTACCAGTACTCCGCCTGTCTGTATATGTTTACTGGAGCATCCTGACCATGAGACTTATCCTGACCCTAACCAGTCCTAACCCTGTGCTGAGTTTAATTTCATCCTTGAAGCCCAACCCTGATTTCAATTCTAAACCTAACCACATTTAACCCTATATTGGGATAACCCTCAACTCCAAACTCCACCCTCCCTCCCTCTCTCTCTCTCTCTCTCTCTCTCTCTCTCTCTCCCTCTCACACTCTTTCTCTTTCTTACCCCTTTCTCCTGCCGCCCCCCCCTTATCTCGGGTTCATCACAATGGAAGTCTCATGCCCAGGATGCCAACACAATCCTTTTTAGGACACCACATTGGAGACATGGTTCCTTGAGCCGGGAGCAGGGATGGCCAGTGCATTGGTGCTCGATCGCCTGCGGCGACCGAGCCCCCATCTTATGTTTCCCTAACCGGCGAGTGCCCCCTGTCGACCCACTCCTGGAACCCTCTGCCCTTACACGGAATCACTGTGTGTATATATATGTATGGATACTTTCAATTATTGTATATACCATCAACATAATTTTAATTGTGATAATGCCCTTTTAACTCTCATATGGAGAAGGACTTTTGTAAATACTGTATATTTCTATCCACACGTTACTGTCGTCCGGTGTGTGTGTATATATATTTTTTACTGTATATAATTTTAACTGCATACTTCATCAACACTATTTTGTTCATGATCTTGTTCTTTTGACTCTCATATGGAGAGTAACAAGTATTGAAAAGTGTATTGTTCATGTGTTTCTGTGATCCAGGATGCTCCTGAATGCAGCAAACGGCCAGCAGCCAATCGTTTTAATTCTTTCGAGAGGGTCCCCTGACTCACGGAGCAGGAGCTCCTCTCATTGGCTGTCTAGGCCCGCAAAGTTTGAATGTTGACATGCGCAGTATACACACCTGTGACACGGATTGTAACGGTATTCTATTGTACTATTTCTCACTCTTTGAGTAAGCCAGCCTGAAGAAGGTTAATATTGACCGAAACGTCGCGATTTTGGCTTATTTCTTTTCAAGTTTTGTAAATTGTTCTGCTTTTATTTTTTGCACGGAGCAAAAATAAAGCTCTTGTTTCTTTCACTAAACAAACGTGAGGACTATCATCATTTTTTGCACACACAGCCGTTTTGACACTGCTAGCACGGTCCCCAGTGACCCTTGGTCTAAGCTGAGACCACAAGTGTGTCTGCAAAAATGCCCACGTTTTATCCAGAAGACGACTGGACCGTCGTCCGTCATCGCAGAGGCCGGAGAGGCGACCGCGGCTTCAGAGACGACCGGAGATCTCCTCGACGGACCAGCTACCCGTCCCGCACCGAGCGCCGCACTTACGCATCGGTGGTGAGGGGACGTGACCGCCGTGAGGAGAGAGAGGTTCCCCACAACGCTCACCCGACATGGCGTCAACACCGGAGGGCAGAACAGCCAGCTCCAGTCCGCTATGCAGCCCGCTACCGTGATTGGCCGGAACAAGGACACCGTTTTGAACAGGAGCGAGCCCGGGATCGAAGCTACCCATCCCACACTGAGCGCCGGACCTACGCTTCAGTGGTGAGTGGATGGCACCACCGGAGAGAGGAGAGAGAAATCCCCCACACATGGCGGCAGCGCCGGAGCAGAGAGCAACCAACGGCGACCCGCTATGCTGCCCGTCACGGGGATCAACACAAGCAGAGGCGCCTGGCTGACCGAGGACAAGCACGAGACAGACGGTATGTGACGCGTGCCAGATTTTCACGACCTGAACCTCCCAGACACGCCGTGCCATCTGATGACTCAGACTTTTCAGCTAAAGTGAGGATTATTCACAGACTGATCAAATCTGTTCATCACCTCAAAAACGTTTCAAGGGACAAATATCCGCCCTCCCTGAACAAAATTACACAGAATTTAATGACTGTCATTAAGCCAGCTGCACCCAGCGAACAAACACAGACTCGAATCGAGGGTAATGCGAAGAATTGGGCATACACAACAGCCTTAATTCTCCGCGATCATTATTCTATGGCTATGGAGGTGGAGCTAAAACGCCTCTTTGAGTTTCCTAAACAGGACTGGGAAGGACCCTTTGAGGTGGCGTCATCCTGGGCCAAGCGCAACCTGGGCCGCCGTCTCCGACCGGAGTCACTGGACCAGACCCAGGCAGCCATCATAG
The DNA here is from genome assembly GCF_057381845.1 of Rhamphochromis longiceps. Lineage (NCBI taxonomy): Eukaryota > Metazoa > Chordata > Actinopteri > Cichliformes > Cichlidae > Rhamphochromis > Rhamphochromis longiceps. Next base: position 2,936,988 of record NW_028187224.1, read on the forward strand.
CCAGACTGGCAGACCTGAGAGCGGACACCGAATCGAGAGAACAGAGCCGCGTGACCAGCGAGCCGACACGACAACCAGAGGTGAGGGATGATCTCATAACACTCGACTCGACCGAACCTCTGACAGAAGTGTTGCAGCCAGCTCCAACTGCACAGCCTGCCACGCCACAGCCCAGAACCGGCCGAACCATAACGGTGACCGCACAGGTGCATGCTCCACCTACAGCGCGCCCTGTCACCACGGCGACGGCGACCACCATGACCGACACCATCAGCGGTGACTGGTCACCTTTCATAGAGCGCGACGGTGAGGAGGACGACGATCCAAAACCCATCACCCCCACCCCCCATGAAGACCCTCCTGAACCCACACCAATGTCACCAAAAGACCGGAGAGTGGAGAGGGTATTCGCCGCGCTTCGCACGACCTCTGCTGAGGAGGAGCCACCCCCGCCCACTCAGTCCCCGCAACCGGAAGATGACATAATGATCGAGGTAATGGACCTCACTCAGGGGGACGACACCATCCCCACGAGACCCACAAAAGACACTGAAACAGCGCCTGGACCGTCCACATCCGCACATCTCGGCCTGCCGCGCACCACACAGGACAGACTGAAATCCTGCGTGCAGACCCGCCTCCAGACGAGGAGAATGGAGGAATCCTCCCAGTCTCCTCCCCTTGCACCTGCTGAACAACCTGTCCTCCCCACGAGACACCCAAACACGCAGAGGAAGCTGCAGGATTGGAGCCTCCACATCAGGAAATCAGCACTCATCATCGGTGACTCAAATGTAAGCACACTCCCATCTTTTTCAGCGGAGAACGTGCAAATTGACAGCTTCCCCGGTGCAAAGTGGTGCCATGCACAGGCCCTGCTGGAAAAAGCCACTTCCAGCGTAGAAGTGGAAACAATAGTTTTATCTTTTGGCCTAAATAACAGATCACAGAGGGACAAGAACACACCAATCACAGAACTGAAAAAGGCACTACTGACGGCCCAGAATGAATTTCCTGAAGCTGACATCTACGTCCCAGTGGTGAACTACTCCTCCGCTCTGCCCCAGAATGAGCAGGACACACTCCTGCACTTAAACACTTTCATTACAGGTCTGGTGAACCACATACCGGCTCTTCCTGCTGACAGTTTTGAGACAGGAAGGGACAACATCCACTGGACTGACGTAACAGCTTTGCATATGTTGGAGCACTGGAATGCTTTTGTGGAGTCCCCTTGAGCCCATCTGATAAAAGGGAGGGGGTAAGTTCTGGTGTTATTAACTTGTCTAAGCATTTTAAGCCTTCCACTGCCCAGCGGAACCTCCTGAATAGGGGTCTTAATTTCATTCCTGCAATAGGTCCTGACAAAAATTTCAAATTACAATGTAAGCATGATATTCAACAATATCACAGGAGAATCAAATTGGCTATTCATTATGGGGAGAAGTCTGATGCAGAACCCCAGCATTTCACTCTTAAATCTGAGTGGTCTCCTCCATTAGGTCAGCTTCCACAGGAAGTGTCCACTTTAATGAAAGCTGACTATGAATATTTTAATAACCATTTCCACATCAGCCACGTTAAACCAAATTTAACGGAGGAGGAGCTCAAAGCTCTTAAAGAACTGAAAGAAAATAAATCAATAATCTTAAAACCAGCAGATAAAGGCAGCGCTGTAGTAATCTTGGACAGGGATCAATACCTACAAGAGGGCTACAGACAATTACATGATAAAACCTATTATTCTAAATTAAAGAAACCCATCTATTTGGACACATTACCTATTGTGGAGAAAATTGTTAATAATCTACACCTAAAAAAATTCATTAATTTGAAACAAAAAACCTATTTACTGGGCTCCGCTGAGCCAAGGGGAAGGCTCTTTTATTTATTACCTAAAATCCACAAAGACCCAGCAAAGTGGTCTGTGCCATTTCAGGTGCCTCCCGGGCGTCCCATTGTGTCTGATTGCGGTAGTGAAACTTATCACACTGCAGAATATCTGGACTTCTTCCTTAATCCCTTATCCATAAGACATGACAGTTACATTAAGGATACGTATGACTTTGTGGAAAAGGTTAAGCAGACAGAAGTCCCCATTGAATCATTTCTCTTTTCAATTGACATTGACAGCCTCTATACTAATATTGACATTAAGGAGGGAATAAACTCCATCAGGAATATTTTCCAAAAATACCCAGACAAAAAAAGACCTGAAAAGGAATTATTACAATTATTAGAAATCAACTTAACGAGAAATGACTTTGAATTCAATGGGGACTTCTTCTTGCAGATAAAAGGTACAGCCATGGGCAAAAAATTCGCACCGGCATATGCCAACATTTTCATGGCAGAATGGGAAACTGCAGCCCTGGCAAAATGTGTCAAGAAACCACTGTACTACTATCGGTTTCTTGACGACATCTGGGGCATATGGCCACACTCTGAACAAGATTTTGAAACCTTTCTAAGCACTCTGAACGGCCATAATGATTCGATCAAATTAAAATCTACAATTAATAGAACCACAATTGATTTCTTGGATACAACCACTTTCAAAGGCCCAAATTTTCCACAGACACACAAATTGGACATTAAAGTATTCTTCAAGCCCACAGACACACATGCCCTTTTATTCAAAACAAGTTTCCACCCAAAACACACCTTTGCTGGTTTAATAAAGTCACAACTGTTGAGATTTCACAGAATTTGCACACAACCTACTGACTTCAGAGCAGCGACCAAAATTTTATTCTCAGCTCTCACCAGTAGGGGGTATTGTCGCTCTTTCCTCAGGAAATGCTTCAATTCATTCCTGCAGACAAAACCCATTGATTTGACACCTGTCCTGCCTGTCGTTTTGACCTATGCCCCATCAACGTGCAAACTAATCAGAGTGATTAGAAACAATTTTCAGGATCTTGTCCAGAAAACCCAATTGCTGGGGGATCATAAGGTAATAGCTGCCTTTAGGAGGAATAAAAACCTAAGGGATTTCCTCATTAAGGCAAAAATCTCACCTCTCTCTGAGCCCAAACTCAGAGACCAGGGGCAATTTTTTAAGCACCAAAAATGGTTGCGCAGCTTTTCTAATGGGACTGTATTCTGCTCACAAGCTAATGGGACTCCACGCTCCAAGAACTGTGTATATATGATCACTTGCAGCAAATGTGGAATTCAGTATGTGGGTGAGACAAGTAACACAATTCTGACAAGATTCACCCAGCACAGGTACAATGTGTTAAGGAAGAAGAACACACACACACAACTAGTGAAACACTTCCTGTCACATAGCTGGGAATCTGTCAGAGCCACAGTAATACAGGCAAATCCCAGATGGACTACTCAGCAGAGGAGGAAGGCTGAAAGACTCTGGATTGCAAAACTGGACACTGTACACCCTAAGGGGTTAAATGAAAAAAGTTTTTAAAGGACATAAAGTCCACATAATGTACATACTTGTCTATTATTTATGTCTATTATTACTGTTTTGTTATTACTGTGATTACTATGTTCCTTATCATCATCGTTGTTACCAGTACTCCGCCTGTCTGTATATGTTTACTGGAGCATCCTGACCATGAGACTTATCCTGACCCTAACCAGTCCTAACCCTGTGCTGAGTTTAATTTCATCCTTGAAGCCCAACCCTGATTTCAATTCTAAACCTAACCACATTTAACCCTATATTGGGATAACCCTCAACTCCAAACTCCACCCTCCCTCCCTCTCTCTCTCTCTCTCTCTCTCTCTCTCTCTCTCCCTCTCACACTCTTTCTCTTTCTTACCCCTTTCTCCTGCCGCCCCCCCCTTATCTCGGGTTCATCACAATGGAAGTCTCATGCCCAGGATGCCAACACAATCCTTTTTAGGACACCACATTGGAGACATGGTTCCTTGAGCCGGGAGCAGGGATGGCCAGTGCATTGGTGCTCGATCGCCTGCGGCGACCGAGCCCCCATCTTATGTTTCCCTAACCGGCGAGTGCCCCCTGTCGACCCACTCCTGGAACCCTCTGCCCTTACACGGAATCACTGTGTGTATATATATGTATGGATACTTTCAATTATTGTATATACCATCAACATAATTTTAATTGTGATAATGCCCTTTTAACTCTCATATGGAGAAGGACTTTTGTAAATACTGTATATTTCTATCCACACGTTACTGTCGTCCGGTGTGTGTGTATATATATTTTTTACTGTATATAATTTTAACTGCATACTTCATCAACACTATTTTGTTCATGATCTTGTTCTTTTGACTCTCATATGGAGAGTAACAAGTATTGAAAAGTGTATTGTTCATGTGTTTCTGTGATCCAGGATGCTCCTGAATGCAGCAAACGGCCAGCAGCCAATCGTTTTAATTCTTTCGAGAGGGTCCCCTGACTCACGGAGCAGGAGCTCCTCTCATTGGCTGTCTAGGCCCGCAAAGTTTGAATGTTGACATGCGCAGTATACACACCTGTGACACGGATTGTAACGGTATTCTATTGTACTATTTCTCACTCTTTGAGTAAGCCAGCCTGAAGAAGGTTAATATTGACCGAAACGTCGCGATTTTGGCTTATTTCTTTTCAAGTTTTGTAAATTGTTCTGCTTTTATTTTTTGCACGGAGCAAAAATAAAGCTCTTGTTTCTTTCACTAAACAAACGTGAGGACTATCATCATTTTTTGCACACACAGCCGTTTTGACACTGCTAGCACGGTCCCCAGTGACCCTTGGTCTAAGCTGAGACCACAAGTGTGTCTGCAAAAATGCCCACGTTTTATCCAGAAGACGACTGGACCGTCGTCCGTCATCGCAGAGGCCGGAGAGGCGACCGCGGCTTCAGAGACGACCGGAGATCTCCTCGACGGACCAGCTACCCGTCCCGCACCGAGCGCCGCACTTACGCATCGGTGGTGAGGGGACGTGACCGCCGTGAGGAGAGAGAGGTTCCCCACAACGCTCACCCGACATGGCGTCAACACCGGAGGGCAGAACAGCCAGCTCCAGTCCGCTATGCAGCCCGCTACCGTGATTGGCCGGAACAAGGACACCGTTTTGAACAGGAGCGAGCCCGGGATCGAAGCTACCCATCCCACACTGAGCGCCGGACCTACGCTTCAGTGGTGAGTGGATGGCACCACCGGAGAGAGGAGAGAGAAATCCCCCACACATGGCGGCAGCGCCGGAGCAGAGAGCAACCAACGGCGACCCGCTATGCTGCCCGTCACGGGGATCAACACAAGCAGAGGCGCCTGGCTGACCGAGGACAAGCACGAGACAGACGGTATGTGACGCGTGCCAGATTTTCACGACCTGAACCTCCCAGACACGCCGTGCCATCTGATGACTCAGACTTTTCAGCTAAAGTGAGGATTATTCACAGACTGATCAAATCTGTTCATCACCTCAAAAACGTTTCAAGGGACAAATATCCGCCCTCCCTGAACAAAATTACACAGAATTTAATGACTGTCATTAAGCCAGCTGCACCCAGCGAACAAACACAGACTCGAATCGAGGGTAATGCGAAGAATTGGGCATACACAACAGCCTTAATTCTCCGCGATCATTATTCTATGGCTATGGAGGTGGAGCTAAAACGCCTCTTTGAGTTTCCTAAACAGGACTGGGAAGGACCCTTTGAGGTGGCGTCATCCTGGGCCAAGCGCAACCTGGGCCGCCGTCTCCGACCGGAGTCACTGGACCAGACCCAGGCAGCCATCATAGCCAGACTGGCAGACCTGAGAGCGGACACCGAATCGAGAGAACAGAGCCGCGTGACCAGCGAGCCGACACGACAACCAGAGGTGAGGGATGATCTCATAACACTCGACTCGACCGAACCTCTGACAGAAGTGTTGCAGCCAGCTCCAACTGCACAGCCTGCCACGCCACAGCCCAGAACCGGCCGAACCATAACGGTGACCGCACAGGTGCATGCTCCACCTACAGCGCGCCCTGTCACCACGGCGACGGCGACCACCATGACCGACACCATCAGCGGTGACTGGTCACCTTTCATAGAGCGCGACGGTGAGGAGGACGACGATCCAAAACCCATCACCCCCACCCCCCATGAAGACCCTCCTGAACCCACACCAATGTCACCAAAAGACCGGAGAGTGGAGAGGGTATTCGCCGCGCTTCGCACGACCTCTGCTGAGGAGGAGCCACCCCCGCCCACTCAGTCCCCGCAACCGGAAGATGACATAATGATCGAGGTAATGGACCTCACTCAGGGGGACGACACCATCCCCACGAGACCCACAAAAGACACTGAAACAGCGCCTGGACCGTCCACATCCGCACATCTCGGCCTGCCGCGCACCACACAGGACAGACTGAAATCCTGCGTGCAGACCCGCCTCCAGACGAGGAGAATGGAGGAATCCTCCCAGTCTCCTCCCCTTGCACCTGCTGAACAACCTGTCCTCCCCACGAGACACCCAAACACGCAGAGGAAGCTGCAGGATTGGAGCCTCCACATCAGGAAATCAGCACTCATCATCGGTGACTCAAATGTAAGCACACTCCCATCTTTTTCAGCGGAGAACGTGCAAATTGACAGCTTCCCCGGTGCAAAGTGGTGCCATGCACAGGCCCTGCTGGAAAAAGCCACTTCCAGCGTAGAAGTGGAAACAATAGTTTTATCTTTTGGCCTAAATAACAGATCACAGAGGGACAAGAACACACCAATCACAGAACTGAAAAAGGCACTACTGACGGCCCAGAATGAATTTCCTGAAGCTGACATCTACGTCCCAGTGGTGAACTACTCCTCCGCTCTGCCCCAGAATGAGCAGGACACACTCCTGCACTTAAACACTTTCATTACAGGTCTGGTGAACCACATACCGGCTCTTCCTGCTGACAGTTTTGAGACAGGAAGGGACAACATCCACTGGACTGACGTAACAGCTTTGCATATGTTGGAGCACTGGAATGCTTTTGTGGAGTCCCCTTGAGCCCATCTGATAAAAGGGAGGGGGTAAGTTCTGGTGTTATTAACTTGTCTAAGCATTTTAAGCCTTCCACTGCCCAGCGGAACCTCCTGAATAGGGGTCTTAATTTCATTCCTGCAATAGGTCCTGACAAAAATTTCAAATTACAATGTAAGCATGATATTCAACAATATCACAGGAGAATCAAATTGGCTATTCATTATGGGGAGAAGTCTGATGCAGAACCCCAGCATTTCACTCTTAAATCTGAGTGGTCTCCTCCATTAGGTCAGCTTCCACAGGAAGTGTCCACTTTAATGAAAGCTGACTATGAATATTTTAATAACCATTTCCACATCAGCCACGTTAAACCAAATTTAACGGAGGAGGAGCTCAAAGCTCTTAAAGAACTGAAAGAAAATAAATCAATAATCTTAAAACCAGCAGATAAAGGCAGCGCTGTAGTAATCTTGGACAGGGATCAATACCTACAAGAGGGCTACAGACAATTACATGATAAAACCTATTATTCTAAATTAAAGAAACCCATCTATTTGGACACATTACCTATTGTGGAGAAAATTGTTAATAATCTACACCTAAAAAAATTCATTAATTTGAAACAAAAAACCTATTTACTGGGCTCCGCTGAGCCAAGGGGAAGGCTCTTTTATTTATTACCTAAAATCCACAAAGACCCAGCAAAGTGGTCTGTGCCATTTCAGGTGCCTCCCGGGCGTCCCATTGTGTCTGATTGCGGTAGTGAAACTTATCACACTGCAGAATATCTGGACTTCTTCCTTAATCCCTTATCCATAAGACATGACAGTTACATTAAGGATACGTATGACTTTGTGGAAAAGGTTAAGCAGACAGAAGTCCCCATTGAATCATTTCTCTTTTCAATTGACATTGACAGCCTCTATACTAATATTGACATTAAGGAGGGAATAAACTCCATCAGGAATATTTTCCAAAAATACCCAGACAAAAAAAGACCTGAAAAGGAATTATTACAATTATTAGAAATCAACTTAACGAGAAATGACTTTGAATTCAATGGGGACTTCTTCTTGCAGATAAAAGGTACAGCCATGGGCAAAAAATTCGCACCGGCATATGCCAACATTTTCATGGCAGAATGGGAAACTGCAGCCCTGGCAAAATGTGTCAAGAAACCACTGTACTACTATCGGTTTCTTGACGACATCTGGGGCATATGGCCACACTCTGAACAAGATTTTGAAACCTTTCTAAGCACTCTGAACGGCCATAATGATTCGATCAAATTAAAATCTACAATTAATAGAACCACAATTGATTTCTTGGATACAACCACTTTCAAAGGCCCAAATTTTCCACAGACACACAAATTGGACATTAAAGTATTCTTCAAGCCCACAGACACACATGCCCTTTTATTCAAAACAAGTTTCCACCCAAAACACACCTTTGCTGGTTTAATAAAGTCACAACTGTTGAGATTTCACAGAATTTGCACACAACCTACTGACTTCAGAGCAGCGACCAAAATTTTATTCTCAGCTCTCACCAGTAGGGGGTATTGTCGCTCTTTCCTCAGGAAATGCTTCAATTCATTCCTGCAGACAAAACCCATTGATTTGACACCTGTCCTGCCTGTCGTTTTGACCTATGCCCCATCAACGTGCAAACTAATCAGAGTGATTAGAAACAATTTTCAGGATCTTGTCCAGAAAACCCAATTGCTGGGGGATCATAAGGTAATAGCTGCCTTTAGGAGGAATAAAAACCTAAGGGATTTCCTCATTAAGGCAAAAATCTCACCTCTCTCTGAGCCCAAACTCAGAGACCAGGGGCAATTTTTTAAGCACCAAAAATGGTTGCGCAGCTTTTCTAATGGGACTGTATTCTGCTCACAAGCTAATGGGACTCCACGCTCCAAGAACTGTGTATATATGATCACTTGCAGCAAATGTGGAATTCAGTATGTGGGTGAGACAAGTAACACAATTCTGACAAGATTCACCCAGCACAGGTACAATGTGTTAAGGAAGAAGAACACACACACACAACTAGTGAAACACTTCCTGTCACATAGCTGGGAATCTGTCAGAGCCACAGTAATACAGGCAAATCCCAGATGGACTACTCAGCAGAGGAGGAAGGCTGAAAGACTCTGGATTGCAAAACTGGACACTGTACACCCTAAGGGGTTAAATGAAAAAAGTTTTTAAAGGACATAAAGTCCACATAATGTACATACTTGTCTATTATTTATGTCTATTATTACTGTTTTGTTATTACTGTGATTACTATGTTCCTTATCATCATCGTTGTTACCAGTACTCCGCCTGTCTGTATATGTTTACTGGAGCATCCTGACCATGAGACTTATCCTGACCCTAACCAGTCCTAACCCTGTGCTGAGTTTAATTTCATCCTTGAAGCCCAACCCTGATTTCAATTCTAAACCTAACCACATTTAACCCTATATTGGGATAACCCTCAACTCCAAACTCCACCCTCCCTCCCTCTCTCTCTCTCTCTCTCTCTCTCTCTCTCTCTCCCTCTCACACTCTTTCTCTTTCTTACCCCTTTCTCCTGCCGCCCCCCCCTTATCTCGGGTTCATCACAATGGAAGTCTCATGCCCAGGATGCCAACACAATCCTTTTTAGGACACCACATTGGAGACATGGTTCCTTGAGCCGGGAGCAGGGATGGCCAGTGCATTGGTGCTCGATCGCCTGCGGCGACCGAGCCCCCATCTTATGTTTCCCTAACCGGCGAGTGCCCCCTGTCGACCCACTCCTGGAACCCTCTGCCCTTACACGGAATCACTGTGTGTATATATATGTATGGATACTTTCAATTATTGTATATACCATCAACATAATTTTAATTGTGATAATGCCCTTTTAACTCTCATATGGAGAAGGACTTTTGTAAATACTGTATATTTCTATCCACACGTTACTGTCGTCCGGTGTGTGTGTATATATATTTTTTACTGTATATAATTTTAACTGCATACTTCATCAACACTATTTTGTTCATGATCTTGTTCTTTTGACTCTCATATGGAGAGTAACAAGTATTGAAAAGTGTATTGTTCATGTGTTTCTGTGATCCAGGATGCTCCTGAATGCAGCAAACGGCCAGCAGCCAATCGTTTTAATTCTTTCGAGAGGGTCCCCTGACTCACGGAGCAGGAGCTCCTCTCATTGGCTGTCTAGGCCCGCAAAGTTTGAATGTTGACATGCGCAGTATACACACCTGTGACACGGATTGTAACGGTATTCTATTGTACTATTTCTCACTCTTTGAGTAAGCCAGCCTGAAGAAGGTTAATATTGACCGAAACGTCGCGATTTTGGCTTATTTCTTTTCAAGTTTTGTAAATTGTTCTGCTTTTATTTTTTGCACGGAGCAAAAATAAAGCTCTTGTTTCTTTCACTAAACAAACGTGAGGACTATCATCATTTTTTGCACACACAGCCGTTTTGACACTGCTAGCACGGTCCCCAGTGACCCTTGGTCTAAGCTGAGACCACAAGTGTGTCTGCAAAAATGCCCACGTTTTATCCAGAAGACGACTGGACCGTCGTCCGTCATCGCAGAGGCCGGAGAGGCGACCGCGGCTTCAGAGACGACCGGAGATCTCCTCGACGGACCAGCTACCCGTCCCGCACCGAGCGCCGCACTTACGCATCGGTGGTGAGGGGACGTGACCGCCGTGAGGAGAGAGAGGTTCCCCACAACGCTCACCCGACATGGCGTCAACACCGGAGGGCAGAACAGCCAGCTCCAGTCCGCTATGCAGCCCGCTACCGTGATTGGCCGGAACAAGGACACCGTTTTGAACAGGAGCGAGCCCGGGATCGAAGCTACCCATCCCACACTGAGCGCCGGACCTACGCTTCAGTGGTGAGTGGATGGCACCACCGGAGAGAGGAGAGAGAAATCCCCCACACATGGCGGCAGCGCCGGAGCAGAGAGCAACCAACGGCGACCCGCTATGCTGCCCGTCACGGGGATCAACACAAGCAGAGGCGCCTGGCTGACCGAGGACAAGCACGAGACAGACGGTATGTGACGCGTGCCAGATTTTCACGACCTGAACCTCCCAGACACGCCGTGCCATCTGATGACTCAGACTTTTCAGCTAAAGTGAGGATTATTCACAGACTGATCAAATCTGTTCATCACCTCAAAAACGTTTCAAGGGACAAATATCCGCCCTCCCTGAACAAAATTACACAGAATTTAATGACTGTCATTAAGCCAGCTGCACCCAGCGAACAAACACAGACTCGAATCGAGGGTAATGCGAAGAATTGGGCATACACAACAGCCTTAATTCTCCGCGATCATTATTCTATGGCTATGGAGGTGGAGCTAAAACGCCTCTTTGAGTTTCCTAAACAGGACTGGGAAGGACCCTTTGAGGTGGCGTCATCCTGGGCCAAGCGCAACCTGGGCCGCCGTCTCCGACCGGAGTCACTGGACCAGACCCAGGCAGCCATCATAGCCAGACTGGCAGACCTGAGAGCGGACACCGAATCGAGAGAACAGAGCCGCGTGACCAGCGAGCCGACACGACAACCAGAGGTGAGGGATGATCTCATAACACTCGACTCGACCGAACCTCTGACAGAAGTGTTGCAGCCAGCTCCAACTGCACAGCCTGCCACGCCACAGCCCAGAACCGGCCGAACCATAACGGTGACCGCACAGGTGCATGCTCCACCTACAGCGCGCCCTGTCACCACGGCGACGGCGACCACCATGACCGACACCATCAGCGGTGACTGGTCACCTTTCATAGAGCGCGACGGTGAGGAGGACGACGATCCAAAACCCATCACCCCCACCCCCCATGAAGACCCTCCTGAACCCACACCAATGTCACCAAAAGACCGGAGAGTGGAGAGGGTATTCGCCGCGCTTCGCACGACCTCTGCTGAGGAGGAGCCACCCCCGCCCACTCAGTCCCCGCAACCGGAAGATGACATAATGATCGAGGTAATGGACCTCACTCAGGGGGACGACACCATCCCCACGAGACCCACAAAAGACACTGAAACAGCGCCTGGACCGTCCACATCCGCACATCTCGGCCTGCCGCGCACCACACAGGACAGACTGAAATCCTGCGTGCAGACCCGCCTCCAGACGAGGAGAATGGAGGAATCCTCCCAGTCTCCTCCCCTTGCACCTGCTGAACAACCTGTCCTCCCCACGAGACACCCAAACACGCAGAGGAAGCTGCAGGATTGGAGCCTCCACATCAGGAAATCAGCACTCATCATCGGTGACTCAAATGTAAGCACACTCCCATCTTTTTCAGCGGAGAACGTGCAAATTGACAGCTTCCCCGGTGCAAAGTGGTGCCATGCACAGGCCCTGCTGGAAAAAGCCACTTCCAGCGTAGAAGTGGAAACAATAGTTTTATCTTTTGGCCTAAATAACAGATCACAGAGGGACAAGAACACACCAATCACAGAACTGAAAAAGGCACTACTGACGGCCCAGAATGAATTTCCTGAAGCTGACATCTACGTCCCAGTGGTGAACTACTCCTCCGCTCTGCCCCAGAATGAGCAGGACACACTCCTGCACTTAAACACTTTCATTACAGGTCTGGTGAACCACATACCGGCTCTTCCTGCTGACAGTTTTGAGACAGGAAGGGACAACATCCACTGGACTGACGTAACAGCTTTGCATATGTTGGAGCACTGGAATGCTTTTGTGGAGTCCCCTTGAGCCCATCTGATAAAAGGGAGGGGGTAAGTTCTGGTGTTATTAACTTGTCTAAGCATTTTAAGCCTTCCACTGCCCAGCGGAACCTCCTGAATAGGGGTCTTAATTTCATTCCTGCAATAGGTCCTGACAAAAATTTCAAATTACAATGTAAGCATGATATTCAACAATATCACAGGAGAATCAAATTGGCTATTCATTATGGGGAGAAGTCTGATGCAGAACCCCAGCATTTCACTCTTAAATCTGAGTGGTCTCCTCCATTAGGTCAGCTTCCACAGGAAGTGTCCACTTTAATGAAAGCTGACTATGAATATTTTAATAACCATTTCCACATCAGCCACGTTAAACCAAATTTAACGGAGGAGGAGCTCAAAGCTCTTAAAGAACTGAAAGAAAATAAATCAATAATCTTAAAACCAGCAGATAAAGGCAGCGCTGTAGTAATCTTGGACAGGGATCAATACCTACAAGAGGGCTACAGACAATTACATGATAAAACCTATTATTCTAAATTAAAGAAACCCATCTATTTGGACACATTACCTATTGTGGAGAAAATTGTTAATAATCTACACCTAAAAAAATTCATTAATTTGAAACAAAAAACCTATTTACTGGGCTCCGCTGAGCCAAGGGGAAGGCTCTTTTATTTATTACCTAAAATCCACAAAGACCCAGCAAAGTGGTCTGTGCCATTTCAGGTGCCTCCCGGGCGTCCCATTGTGTCTGATTGCGGTAGTGAAACTTATCACACTGCAGAATATCTGGACTTCTTCCTTAATCCCTTATCCATAAGACATGACAGTTACATTAAGGATACGTATGACTTTGTGGAAAAGGTTAAGCAGACAGAAGTCCCCATTGAATCATTTCTCTTTTCAATTGACATTGACAGCCTCTATACTAATATTGACATTAAGGAGGGAATAAACTCCATCAGGAATATTTTCCAAAAATACCCAGACAAAAAAAGACCTGAAAAGGAATTATTACAATTATTAGAAATCAACTTAACGAGAAATGACTTTGAATTCAATGGGGACTTCTTCTTGCAGATAAAAGGTACAGCCATGGGCAAAAAATTCGCACCGGCATATGCCAACATTTTCATGGCAGAATGGGAAACTGCAGCCCTGGCAAAATGTGTCAAGAAACCACTGTACTACTATCGGTTTCTTGACGACATCTGGGGCATATGGCCACACTCTGAACAAGATTTTGAAACCTTTCTAAGCACTCTGAACGGCCATAATGATTCGATCAAATTAAAATCTACAATTAATAGAACCACAATTGATTTCTTGGATACAACCACTTTCAAAGGCCCAAATTTTCCACAGACACACAAATTGGACATTAAAGTATTCTTCAAGCCCACAGACACACATGCCCTTTTATTCAAAACAAGTTTCCACCCAAAACACACCTTTGCTGGTTTAATAAAGTCACAACTGTTGAGATTTCACAGAATTTGCACACAACCTACTGACTTCAGAGCAGCGACCAAAATTTTATTCTCAGCTCTCACCAGTAGGGGGTATTGTCGCTCTTTCCTCAGGAAATGCTTCAATTCATTCCTGCAGACAAAACCCATTGATTTGACACCTGTCCTGCCTGTCGTTTTGACCTATGCCCCATCAACGTGCAAACTAATCAGAGTGATTAGAAACAATTTTCAGGATCTTGTCCAGAAAACCCAATTGCTGGGGGATCATAAGGTAATAGCTGCCTTTAGGAGGAATAAAAACCTAAGGGATTTCCTCATTAAGGCAAAAATCTCACCTCTCTCTGAGCCCAAACTCAGAGACCAGGGGCAATTTTTTAAGCACCAAAAATGGTTGCGCAGCTTTTCTAATGGGACTGTATTCTGCTCACAAGCTAATGGGACTCCACGCTCCAAGAACTGTGTATATATGATCACTTGCAGCAAATGTGGAATTCAGTATGTGGGTGAGACAAGTAACACAATTCTGACAAGATTCACCCAGCACAGGTACAATGTGTTAAGGAAGAAGAACACACACACACAACTAGTGAAACACTTCCTGTCACATAGCTGGGAATCTGTCAGAGCCACAGTAATACAGGCAAATCCCAGATGGACTACTCAGCAGAGGAGGAAGGCTGAAAGACTCTGGATTGCAAAACTGGACACTGTACACCCTAAGGGGTTAAATGAAAAAAGTTTTTAAAGGACATAAAGTCCACATAATGTACATACTTGTCTATTATTTATGTCTATTATTACTGTTTTGTTATTACTGTGATTACTATGTTCCTTATCATCATCGTTGTTACCAGTACTCCGCCTGTCTGTATATGTTTACTGGAGCATCCTGACCATGAGACTTATCCTGACCCTAACCAGTCCTCCCACTTATAACCACATATTCGTTATTTAATGTTCAAATGCATAAAAAGTTGAAGGAAAATTTTGATTCTCTAATGATAAACACAGGAGTTTTGCCAAATAGGACAGTAATTTCAGCGTACAGGAGGAATAAAAACTTAAAAGACTACTTGGTCAGAGCGAGGCTGACGAGTCAGCAATTTTTGAAGCCAACAGTGTTGTTCGGCACTTTCTGTTCCTTGACCTTTGTCAAAAACAGGGTCAAGAAGACAATTTTTCCTGTACGGCAGAGATTCACGCCGCAATCCACAAATTGTGTATATTTGATCTTTTGTGTGAAATGTGGCATACAATATGTAGGAGAGACTAAGAATTCGATTTCGTTGAGGATGACACAACATCGTTATAATATTAAAAATCGTGGAGAAAGGCAAACTCCACTGGTAGAACACTTTATTAGTCATAGCTATAAGTCTCTGAGAGTTGCTGGTTTGGAAAGGAATGCCCTATGGACGGATTGGGAGAGAAAGAAGGTTGAAAGAAGATGGATTTATCGGTTGGATACTAAAGAACCAGATGGGTTAAACATTAGATTCCGGTAATTTGGATATTGGTAGGATAACGTTGATGGGGAGACGATGGTTAGTGGATTGGTATGGCCGGGTTTGGTGTGATCGGGCGAGACTTTCTGTCTTACCGACCCCTGACCTGAACTCAGGCCCTAACCTTAACCATTCCACCTTGATTGGAACCCCTTCCCCAATCTGAGCCCTACCCATATCTTTCTATGACAGCCCAACCCTGACAACTGGCCCTAACCTTAACCCCACCCTTATATCTGGCCCTAACCCTAACCACACCCCCCACACCCAGCCCGAACCCTAACCATATCCCCCATACCCCATTTCACTCCGCGCCCCCCATACTAACCCTTATTGGGAAGATGGGAAGAGGAAGGGGTTCAATGTTTACAATGGGTCATTGTAATCGTACAAATTAATGGGGGAATTGCAACCCTTCATAATTTAATTTTGATAATTTGAATAATTTAGGGTATTATTGGATTTAAAATTTCATATTTGTAGTTCACGTGCAAGGGGCATGCAGAATTTGGGGGTCTAAAAATTTACAAGTAAAAAATTCATAGGTAATAACATTTGACATAAATTTTGGGATTAAAAATTATTATTAGACATTTCATGTTAAATTGGACTTTTAATATTGGGTTTAAAAATGATTTGGGCCTACATTAATTAAGTACATGCTGGGAATTATCATAATTCATGGAGTAAGCATTTTTAAAAAAAACTAATGGGGAAGGGCTATTTAAATAAAACGGCAATTGGGATAAAAAAGACGAATGAAAAATCTAACTGGAGCAGAGGGTATAAAAGGAGCTGCTACACACAGAAAGGGCATTTCGCCTTGAGACACAGAAGGAGCAACATCACAGAGACTAGACAAACACACAGAAGTTTGTTTTGCTTGTTTTTTGTGCCATAGCCTGAAGAAGGCCCTTTTCAGGGCCGAAACGTCGCGGCGGCACATATTGCAATTTGCTTTTATTTAATTTAATTTGATTCACTTTATTTTTAATTCATAAATACAAAACTAATACGTAACAAAAGAACTAAAAAACCTTTTATTTCATTTTAATTTATTTCCTTCATTACCATTCTTACTTTTTGATTACTTAGATACCAAAGGCGACATTATTACTATATAACAAAGGCGATACCACAATAATAAAAATCAACACATTTCATAAGTTGCCAAAAACAACAAGACATTAAAAAGCCCATCGGGCTCGATGGCTTTTTTTGATGATGAGGATGGGTGGACGGTGGTCCGTCGCAGGAGGCGCCAGGGGCGTCCTGGGCGGTCCAACTTCCAGCAGCAACGGGTCACCTGGGGGATGGACCGTGCACGTCCTCCTGCCTTCGAAAGAGGGGGGAGGAGTCAGTCTTCATTCCCTAATCGGCCTGTGCCTCCCTCGGGTTCTCGATTCCGTGGCTCTGGTCCTCCATCCCGTTCCTATGCAGATGTGGTTCGCCGAGGACGACCTCAAGATGAACCGAGAGTGACTGCTTCCTATTACCGGAGACCTAGATTAAACTGGGGTCGCCAGTGGAGACAGCAGCCGAGATGGCAACAGCAACAGGAACCAATTGATCAGGAAAAGCTACAATTGGTTCGTCAGCTGCACACGGTTATCAGATTGGTGCATCACCTTCAGAATGTGACTCCCGCGGAAGGGAGGGAGGGACCACGGATGATTGTCCGTATGGTTGACAACTTGGCCTCCATGATCAAGCCAGCCTTGCCATCACCTGAAACGCTGGACTTGATCCTGGGCAATGCTAAGAATTGGGGGTACAATACCCTCTTGATTTTGGAGAAGCACTACTCCAAGCAACTTTCTGTGGTGAGGGAAGAGTTGGCCACTGAGATGGGTTTGGACTGGAAGGAATGTTTCCAGGTGGCCGTGAGGAGAGCTCGTAGAGACCTACCCCACATCACACAGGAGGTGCTGGACTATGCGGAGGCCCTGGTGACGACATGCGTGGCCACAGCTACAGAAAGGGTGCCTCAGCCGGTTGACGGGGAGGCAATGGAGGACATGGAGGAGGGGGGTTCTGTGCAGGAGCAAGCGCAGCCTCCTCCAGGGACAGTTGAGATGGCTCAACAGACGGAGCCTCAACCCCTGAAGCAGCGGGTTTCGGTCCAAGTCCTCAGGCCTGCGGAATTGCGACAGGATATGGGGACAATGACAGAAGAGAGGTCCTTCTGGACACCAGCTCCGAGTCAGGCAATCCAGCAGGACGCTCAGGTGCAGGGGGAGGACCGGCCGGTTTCTCCTTTGCAGCAGAGACCGCCTCGTGCCAGGGGTGCAAGACAGGGTTGTGTGATACCTGAGTCTAATTTACTGTTGGAATTAGAGGAGGTTGATTCTTCGCACGATGGTGGTCAAGGTTCAGAGCAGCCAGCTCTGGTCGTGGGGGAAAGTCCACATGATTCCCTACTGGACGTGAGAGGAGATGAGGGTGAACAGGATGGAATGTCCATCTTAGCACCTACCTCACAGCGGTCAAGAGAGGATCCAGGGGCTCCTGGTGATGCACAGGATGCTGCAGGGGGGAGCCTGGTTATGGATAGTTCGTCTGGGCAGCAGAACCTGACCTCGACCCCGAAGCAGTACTATTCTGTTAAACGACATATTCACACGGAGAGGAAGATGATTGATTGGGGGCTGAGCATTCGGAAAAAGTGGGTCTTCCTGGGGGACTCGAATCTCGCAAGGTTTCCCACACATGTGTTGCCGGACCTGCAGATAGATAGCTTTCCCGGGGCAAACTTCCGACATGCTCAAGCACTGGCTAGAAAGGCCACCGTTCATTCAAATGTAGAGAAGGTGGTCTTGGCGTTCGGGTTGAACAATAGGAATCAGGGTGCAAAAGAAACAGCAATTAAGCAGATGTTAGGGGCCGTCAGAGCAACGAAGAAACGGTTCCCTTACTCTGAAATCTGGATTCCTCTCATTAACTTTTCCTCGGGTTTGAGCAGGGAGGAAATCCAGACGCTCACGACCATGAACGCCTACATTTCCAAGAATTTGCCCTTCGTCCCCAAGTTGTCAGAGAATGATTTCATGACGGAGAGGGATGATATTCATTGGTCCAGAACTACAGCGAGAGCCATGTTTAGGCACTGGGTCTCGTTTTTAAACTTGAGGTCCCCTTAAGCCTGACTCAGGGGGGGCAGAAGGAGCTTCGGCCCCTTGTGTCACAAAATGTGGTCAATCTGGCCAAAAATTTCACCCTTACGGGGGCGCAATGTGCTTTGTTAAACAGAGGCCTGTCTTTCGTGCCAATGATTGGACTTCACAAAAATCAAAAGATAACACTTCAATTGGATGTCCAGACTTACCATAGGCGTATCAAATTAGCGACCTACTTCAAAGGCTCACAGAACAGAGCAATTCCACCATTTGTAGGAACATCTACATGGGAACCTCCACTAGACAAGTTGCCACCTGAGATTGGCTTGTTAGTTGATAAGGATAAAACCATGTTAAATTCCGGGTTTAAAGTTGTTAAAAGAGCTCCGAACTTATCAGTACGTGAGGTGAAAGCCTTGAGAGAGTTGATGGGCAACAAGACTATTGTCATTAAGCCAGCTGATAAGGGGAGCGCGGTGGTTATATTGTCTAGAGAGCAGTATGTTACAGAGGTTAAAAGACAGTTGTCAGATAGTATTTATTATAAAAAGTTAAAAGAGCCGATTTATTTACAGACTATCCCTATGGTAGGTAGGATTTTGGATGAACTTTACAATAAAAGGGTCATAAATAAAAAACAGAGTTCATATTTGAAAGGAGAGGGGCAACCGAGGCCCAGACGGTTCTATATTCTGCCTAAAATCCACAAAGAACCTGAAAAGTGGACAGTTCCCCATGAAATCCCGCCAGGCAGACCCATTGTCTCCGACTGCGGTAGTGAGACCTACCAGACAGCTGAATTTATTGATTTTTATTTGAATCCGCTTTCTGTTAGGCATCCGTCCTATATTAAGGATAGTTATTATTTCATTGATTTGGTTAAATCCCTGACAATCCCAGCTGACTCTTTTCTTTTTAGTATTGATATTGATAGTCTATACACTAATATAGACATTGCAGCGGGGTTGCAGGCGGTAAGAGAGATCTTTCAGAAGTATCCTGATGCCAAGAGACCGGATAAAGAGATCTTAGAACTTTTGGAGATCAATCTTAGACGCAATGATTTTGAGTTTGATGGAGACTTTTATCTGCAGGTTAAAGGGACGGCAATGGGGAAGCGATTTGCGCCCGCTTATGCGAACATTTTTATGGCTAAGTGGGAGGAAGAGGCCTTGGAGAAGTGCCCAAGGAAGCCCCTCCATTATTTACGGTACCTCGACGACATATGGGGGGTGTGGACATATTCAAAACCTGATTTTGAGGAATTCATTAGGACTTTGAACGCACATGATTGGTCAATACAATGTAAATATGAATTGGATGATAGGAAAATTGATTTTTTGGACACTACGGTGTATAAAGGACGGAATTTCGAAGTGCATAATAAATTAGATATAAAAGTATTCTTTAAAAAGACTGATACACATGCATTGCTGTATAAATCTAGTTTCCACCCCCGTCATACGTATAGAGGTATTGTAAAAGCTCAACTCCTTCGATTTCATAGGATTTGCACGAGACAGGAAGACTTCCAGGAAGCAGTCAAGGAATTGTTTGTCGCTTTGAGAAAGAGGGGATACTCTCGTCAATTTTTAAGACAGTGCTTGAGATCCTTTTTGGACCGGAAAGAGGCACTGGAAGGGGATCGGATCCCACTTATAACCACATATTCGTTATTTAATGTTCAAATGCATAAAAAGTTGAAGGAAAATTTTGATTCTCTAATGATAAACACAGGAGTTTTGCCAAATAGGACAGTAATTTCAGCGTACAGGAGGAATAAAAACTTAAAAGACTACTTGGTCAGAGCGAGGCTGACGAGTCAGCAATTTTTGAAGCCAACAGTGTTGTTCGGCACTTTCTGTTCCTTGACCTTTGTCAAAAACAGGGTCAAGAAGACAATTTTTCCTGTACGGCAGAGATTCACGCCGCAATCCACAAATTGTGTATATTTGATCTTTTGTGTGAAATGTGGCATACAATATGTAGGAGAGACTAAGAATTCGATTTCGTTGAGGATGACACAACATCGTTATAATATTAAAAATCGTGGAGAAAGGCAAACTCCACTGGTAGAACACTTTATTAGTCATAGCTATAAGTCTCTGAGAGTTGCTGGTTTGGAAAGGAATGCCCTATGGACGGATTGGGAGAGAAAGAAGGTTGAAAGAAGATGGATTTATCGGTTGGATACTAAAGAACCAGATGGGTTAAACATTAGATTCCGGTAATTTGGATATTGGTAGGATAACGTTGATGGGGAGACGATGGTTAGTGGATTGGTATGGCCGGGTTTGGTGTGATCGGGCGAGACTTTCTGTCTTACCGACCCCTGACCTGAACTCAGGCCCTAACCTTAACCATTCCACCTTGATTGGAACCCCTTCCCCAATCTGAGCCCTACCCATATCTTTCTATGACAGCCCAACCCTGACAACTGGCCCTAACCTTAACCCCACCCTTATATCTGGCCCTAACCCTAACCACACCCCCCACACCCAGCCCGAGCCCTAACCATATCCCCCATACCCCATTTCACTCCCCGCCCCCCATACTAACCCTTATTGGGAAGATGGGAAGAGGAAGGGGTTCAATGTTTACAATGGGTCATTGTAATCGTACAAATTAATGGGGGAATTGCAACCCTTCATAATTTAATTTTGATAATTTGAATAATTTAGGGTATTATTGGATTTAAAATTTCATATTTGTAGTTCACGTGCAAGGGGCGTGCAGAATTTGGGGGTCTAAAAATTTACAAGTAAAAAATTCATAGGTAATAACATTTGACATAAATTTTGGGATTAAAAATTATTATTAGACATTTCATGTTAAATTGGACTTTTAATATTGGGTTTAAAAATGATTTGGGCCTACATTAATTAAGTACATGCTGGGAATTATCATAATTCATGGAGTAAGCATTTTTAAAAACTAATGGGGAAGGGCTATTTAAATGAAACGGCAATTGGGATAAAAAAGACGAATGAAAAATCTAACTGGAGCAGAGGGTATAAAAGGGGCTGCTACACACAGAAAGGGCATTTCGCCTTGAGACACAGAAGGAGCAACATCACAGAGACTAGACAAACACACAGAAGTTTGTTTTGCTTGTTTTTTGTGCCATAGCCTGAAGAAGGCCCTTTTCAGGGCCGAAACGTCGCGGCGGCACGTATTGAAATTTGATTTTATTTAATTTAATTTGATTCACTTTATTTTTAATTCATAAATACAAAACTAATACATAACAAAAGAACTAAAAAACCTTTTATTTCATCTTATTTTATTTCCTTCATTACCACTCTTACTTTTTGATTACTTAGATACCAAAGGCGACATTATTACTATATAACAAAGGCGATACCACAATAATAAAAATCAACACATTACATAAGTTGCCAAAAACAACAGGACATTAAAAAGCCCATCGGGCTCGATGGCTTTTTTTGATGATGAGGATGGGTGGACGGTGGTCCGTCGCAGGAGGCGCCAGGGGCGTCCTGGGCGGTCCAACTTCCAGCAGCAACGGGTCACCTGGGGGATGGACCGTGCACGTCCTCCTGCCTTCGAAAGAGGGGGGAGGAGTCAGTCTTCATTCCCTAATCGGCCTGTGCCTCCCTCGGGTTCTCGATTCCGTGGCTCTGGTCCTCCATCCCGTTCCTATGCAGATGTGGTTCGCCGAGGACGACCTCAAGATGAACCGAGAGTGACTGCTTCCTATTACCGGAGACCTAGATTAAACTGGGGTCGCCAGTGGAGACAGCAGCCGAGATGGCAACAGCAACAGGAACCAATTGATCAGGAAAAGCTACAATTGGTTCGTCAGCTGCACACGGTTATCAGATTGGTGCATCACCTTCAGAATGTGACTCCCGCGGAAGGGAGGGAGGGACCACGGATGATTGTCCGTATGGTTGACAACTTGGCCTCCATGATCAAGCCAGCCTTGCCATCACCTGAAACGCTGGACTTGATCCTGGGCAATGCTAAGAATTGGGGGTACAATACCCTCTTGATTTTGGAGAAGCACTACTCCAAGCAACTTTCTGTGGTGAGGGAAGAGTTGGCCACTGAGATGGGTTTGGACTGGAAGGAATGTTTCCAGGTGGCCGTGAGGAGAGCTCGTAGAGACCTACCCCACATCACACAGGAGGTGCTGGACTATGCGGAGGCCCTGGTGACGACATGCGTGGCCACAGCTACAGAAAGGGTGCCTCAGCCGGTTGACGGGGAGGCAATGGAGGACATGGAGGAGGGGGGTTCTGTGCAGGAGCAAGCGCAGCCTCCTCCAGGGACAGTTGAGATGGCTCAACAGACGGAGCCTCAACCCCTGAAGCAGCGGGTTTCGGTCCAAGTCCTCAGGCCTGCGGAATTGCGACAGGATATGGGGACAATGACAGAAGAGAGGTCCTTCTGGACACCAGCTCCGAGTCAGGCAATCCAGCAGGACGCTCAGGTGCAGGGGGAGGACCGGCCGGTTTCTCCTTTGCAGCAGAGACCGCCTCGTGCCAGGGGTGCAAGACAGGGTTGTGTGATACCTGAGTCTAATTTACTGTTGGAATTAGAGGAGGTTGATTCTTCGCACGATGGTGGTCAAGGTTCAGAGCAGCCAGCTCTGGTCGTGGGGGAAAGTCCACATGATTCCCTACTGGACGTGAGAGGAGATGAGGGTGAACAGGATGGAATGTCCATCTTAGCACCTACCTCACAGCGGTCAAGAGAGGATCCAGGGGCTCCTGGTGATGCACAGGATGCTGCAGGGGGGAGCCTGGTTATGGATAGTTCGTCTGGGCAGCAGAACCTGACCTCGACCCCGAAGCAGTACTATTCTGTTAAACGACATATTCACACGGAGAGGAAGATGATTGATTGGGGGCTGAGCATTCGGAAAAAGTGGGTCTTCCTGGGGGACTCGAATCTCGCAAGGTTTCCCACACATGTGTTGCCGGACCTGCAGATAGATAGCTTTCCCGGGGCAAACTTCCGACATGCTCAAGCACTGGCTAGAAAGGCCACCGTTCATTCAAATGTAGAGAAGGTGGTCTTGGCGTTCGGGTTGAACAATAGGAATCAGGGTGCAAAAGAAACAGCAATTAAGCAGATGTTAGGGGCCGTCAGAGCAACGAAGAAACGGTTCCCTTACTCTGAAATCTGGATTCCTCTCATTAACTTTTCCTCGGGTTTGAGCAGGGAGGAAATCCAGACGCTCACGACCATGAACGCCTACATTTCCAAGAATTTGCCCTTCGTCCCCAAGTTGTCAGAGAATGATTTCATGACGGAGAGGGATGATATTCATTGGTCCAGAACTACAGCGAGAGCCATGTTTAGGCACTGGGTCTCGTTTTTAAACTTGAGGTCCCCTTAAGCCTGACTCAGGGGGGGCAGAAGGAGCTTCGGCCCCTTGTGTCACAAAATGTGGTCAATCTGGCCAAAAATTTCACCCTTACGGGGGCGCAATGTGCTTTGTTAAACAGAGGCCTGTCTTTCGTGCCAATGATTGGACTTCACAAAAATCAAAAGATAACACTTCAATTGGATGTCCAGACTTACCATAGGCGTATCAAATTAGCGACCTACTTCAAAGGCTCACAGAACAGAGCAATTCCACCATTTGTAGGAACATCTACATGGGAACCTCCACTAGACAAGTTGCCACCTGAGATTGGCTTGTTAGTTGATAAGGATAAAACCATGTTAAATTCCGGGTTTAAAGTTGTTAAAAGAGCTCCGAACTTATCAGTACGTGAGGTGAAAGCCTTGAGAGAGTTGATGGGCAACAAGACTATTGTCATTAAGCCAGCTGATAAGGGGAGCGCGGTGGTTATATTGTCTAGAGAGCAGTATGTTACAGAGGTTAAAAGACAGTTGTCAGATAGTATTTATTATAAAAAGTTAAAAGAGCCGATTTATTTACAGACTATCCCTATGGTAGGTAGGATTTTGGATGAACTTTACAATAAAAGGGTCATAAATAAAAAACAGAGTTCATATTTGAAAGGAGAGGGGCAACCGAGGCCCAGACGGTTCTATATTCTGCCTAAAATCCACAAAGAACCTGAAAAGTGGACAGTTCCCCATGAAATCCCGCCAGGCAGACCCATTGTCTCCGACTGCGGTAGTGAGACCTACCAGACAGCTGAATTTATTGATTTTTATTTGAATCCGCTTTCTGTTAGGCATCCGTCCTATATTAAGGATAGTTATTATTTCATTGATTTGGTTAAATCCCTGACAATCCCAGCTGACTCTTTTCTTTTTAGTATTGATATTGATAGTCTATACACTAATATAGACATTGCAGCGGGGTTGCAGGCGGTAAGAGAGATCTTTCAGAAGTATCCTGATGCCAAGAGACCGGATAAAGAGATCTTAGAACTTTTGGAGATCAATCTTAGACGCAATGATTTTGAGTTTGATGGAGACTTTTATCTGCAGGTTAAAGGGACGGCAATGGGGAAGCGATTTGCGCCCGCTTATGCGAACATTTTTATGGCTAAGTGGGAGGAAGAGGCCTTGGAGAAGTGCCCAAGGAAGCCCCTCCATTATTTACGGTACCTCGACGACATATGGGGGGTGTGGACATATTCAAAACCTGATTTTGAGGAATTCATTAGGACTTTGAACGCACATGATTGGTCAATACAATGTAAATATGAATTGGATGATAGGAAAATTGATTTTTTGGACACTACGGTGTATAAAGGACGGAATTTCGAAGTGCATAATAAATTAGATATAAAAGTATTCTTTAAAAAGACTGATACACATGCATTGCTGTATAAATCTAGTTTCCACCCCCGTCATACGTATAGAGGTATTGTAAAAGCTCAACTCCTTCGATTTCATAGGATTTGCACGAGACAGGAAGACTTCCAGGAAGCAGTCAAGGAATTGTTTGTCGCTTTGAGAAAGAGGGGATACTCTCGTCAATTTTTAAGACAGTGCTTGAGATCCTTTTTGGACCGGAAAGAGGCACTGGAAGGGGATCGGATCCCACTTATAACCACATATTCGTTATTTAATGTTCAAATGCATAAAAAGTTGAAGGAAAATTTTGATTCTCTAATGATAAACACAGGAGTTTTGCCAAATAGGACAGTAATTTCAGCGTACAGGAGGAATAAAAACTTAAAAGACTACTTGGTCAGAGCGAGGCTGACGAGTCAGCAATTTTTGAAGCCAACAGTGTTGTTCGGCACTTTCTGTTCCTTGACCTTTGTCAAAAACAGGGTCAAGAAGACAATTTTTCCTGTACGGCAGAGATTCACGCCGCAATCCACAAATTGTGTATATTTGATCTTTTGTGTGAAATGTGGCATACAATATGTAGGAGAGACTAAGAATTCGATTTCGTTGAGGATGACACAACATCGTTATAATATTAAAAATCGTGGAGAAAGGCAAACTCCACTGGTAGAACACTTTATTAGTCATAGCTATAAGTCTCTGAGAGTTGCTGGTTTGGAAAGGAATGCCCTATGGACGGATTGGGAGAGAAAGAAGGTTGAAAGAAGATGGATTTATCGGTTGGATACTAAAGAACCAGATGGGTTAAACATTAGATTCCGGTAATTTGGATATTGGTAGGATAACGTTGATGGGGAGACGATGGTTAGTGGATTGGTATGGCCGGGTTTGGTGTGATCGGGCGAGACTTTCTGTCTTACCGACCCCTGACCTGAACTCAGGCCCTAACCTTAACCATTCCACCTTGATTGGAACCCCTTCCCCAATCTGAGCCCTACCCATATCTTTCTATGACAGCCCAACCCTGACAACTGGCCCTAACCTTAACCCCACCCTTATATCTGGCCCTAACCCTAACCACACCCCCCACACCCAGCCCGAGCCCTAACCATATCCCCCATACCCCATTTCACTCCCCGCCCCCCATACTAACCCTTATTGGGAAGATGGGAAGAGGAAGGGGTTCAATGTTTACAATGGGTCATTGTAATCGTACAAATTAATGGGGGAATTGCAACCCTTCATAATTTAATTTTGATAATTTGAATAATTTAGGGTATTATTGGATTTAAAATTTCATATTTGTAGTTCACGTGCAAGGGGCGTGCAGAATTTGGGGGTCTAAAAATTTACAAGTAAAAAATTCATAGGTAATAACATTTGACATAAATTTTGGGATTAAAAATTATTATTAGACATTTCATGTTAAATTGGACTTTTAATATTGGGTTTAAAAATGATTTGGGCCTACATTAATTAAGTACATGCTGGGAATTATCATAATTCATGGAGTAAGCATTTTTAAAAACTAATGGGGAAGGGCTATTTAAATGAAACGGCAATTGGGATAAAAAAGACGAATGAAAAATCTAACTGGAGCAGAGGGTATAAAAGGGGCTGCTACACACAGAAAGGGCATTTCGCCTTGAGACACAGAAGGAGCAACATCACAGAGACTAGACAAACACACAGAAGTTTGTTTTGCTTGTTTTTTGTGCCATAGCCTGAAGAAGGCCCTTTTCAGGGCCGAAACGTCGCGGCGGCACGTATTGAAATTTGATTTTATTTAATTTAATTTGATTCACTTTATTTTTAATTCATAAATACAAAACTAATACATAACAAAAGAACTAAAAAACCTTTTATTTCATCTTATTTTATTTCCTTCATTACCACTCTTACTTTTTGATTACTTAGATACCAAAGGCGACATTATTACTATATAACAAAGGCGATACCACAATAATAAAAATCAACACATTACATAAGTTGCCAAAAACAACAGGACATTAAAAAGCCCATCGGGCTCGATGGCTTTTTTTGATGATGAGGATGGGTGGACGGTGGTCCGTCGCAGGAGGCGCCAGGGGCGTCCTGGGCGGTCCAACTTCCAGCAGCAACGGGTCACCTGGGGGATGGACCGTGCACGTCCTCCTGCCTTCGAAAGAGGGGGGAGGAGTCAGTCTTCATTCCCTAATCGGCCTGTGCCTCCCTCGGGTTCTCGATTCCGTGGCTCTGGTCCTCCATCCCGTTCCTATGCAGATGTGGTTCGCCGAGGACGACCTCAAGATGAACCGAGAGTGACTGCTTCCTATTACCGGAGACCTAGATTAAACTGGGGTCGCCAGTGGAGACAGCAGCCGAGATGGCAACAGCAACAGGAACCAATTGATCAGGAAAAGCTACAATTGGTTCGTCAGCTGCACACGGTTATCAGATTGGTGCATCACCTTCAGAATGTGACTCCCGCGGAAGGGAGGGAGGGACCACGGATGATTGTCCGTATGGTTGACAACTTGGCCTCCATGATCAAGCCAGCCTTGCCATCACCTGAAACGCTGGACTTGATCCTGGGCAATGCTAAGAATTGGGGGTACAATACCCTCTTGATTTTGGAGAAGCACTACTCCAAGCAACTTTCTGTGGTGAGGGAAGAGTTGGCCACTGAGATGGGTTTGGACTGGAAGGAATGTTTCCAGGTGGCCGTGAGGAGAGCTCGTAGAGACCTACCCCACATCACACAGGAGGTGCTGGACTATGCGGAGGCCCTGGTGACGACATGCGTGGCCACAGCTACAGAAAGGGTGCCTCAGCCGGTTGACGGGGAGGCAATGGAGGACATGGAGGAGGGGGGTTCTGTGCAGGAGCAAGCGCAGCCTCCTCCAGGGACAGTTGAGATGGCTCAACAGACGGAGCCTCAACCCCTGAAGCAGCGGGTTTCGGTCCAAGTCCTCAGGCCTGCGGAATTGCGACAGGATATGGGGACAATGACAGAAGAGAGGTCCTTCTGGACACCAGCTCCGAGTCAGGCAATCCAGCAGGACGCTCAGGTGCAGGGGGAGGACCGGCCGGTTTCTCCTTTGCAGCAGAGACCGCCTCGTGCCAGGGGTGCAAGACAGGGTTGTGTGATACCTGAGTCTAATTTACTGTTGGAATTAGAGGAGGTTGATTCTTCGCACGATGGTGGTCAAGGTTCAGAGCAGCCAGCTCTGGTCGTGGGGGAAAGTCCACATGATTCCCTACTGGACGTGAGAGGAGATGAGGGTGAACAGGATGGAATGTCCATCTTAGCACCTACCTCACAGCGGTCAAGAGAGGATCCAGGGGCTCCTGGTGATGCACAGGATGCTGCAGGGGGGAGCCTGGTTATGGATAGTTCGTCTGGGCAGCAGAACCTGACCTCGACCCCGAAGCAGTACTATTCTGTTAAACGACATATTCACACGGAGAGGAAGATGATTGATTGGGGGCTGAGCATTCGGAAAAAGTGGGTCTTCCTGGGGGACTCGAATCTCGCAAGGTTTCCCACACATGTGTTGCCGGACCTGCAGATAGATAGCTTTCCCGGGGCAAACTTCCGACATGCTCAAGCACTGGCTAGAAAGGCCACCGTTCATTCAAATGTAGAGAAGGTGGTCTTGGCGTTCGGGTTGAACAATAGGAATCAGGGTGCAAAAGAAACAGCAATTAAGCAGATGTTAGGGGCCGTCAGAGCAACGAAGAAACGGTTCCCTTACTCTGAAATCTGGATTCCTCTCATTAACTTTTCCTCGGGTTTGAGCAGGGAGGAAATCCAGACGCTCACGACCATGAACGCCTACATTTCCAAGAATTTGCCCTTCGTCCCCAAGTTGTCAGAGAATGATTTCATGACGGAGAGGGATGATATTCATTGGTCCAGAACTACAGCGAGAGCCATGTTTAGGCACTGGGTCTCGTTTTTAAACTTGAGGTCCCCTTAAGCCTGACTCAGGGGGGGCAGAAGGAGCTTCGGCCCCTTGTGTCACAAAATGTGGTCAATCTGGCCAAAAATTTCACCCTTACGGGGGCGCAATGTGCTTTGTTAAACAGAGGCCTGTCTTTCGTGCCAATGATTGGACTTCACAAAAATCAAAAGATAACACTTCAATTGGATGTCCAGACTTACCATAGGCGTATCAAATTAGCGACCTACTTCAAAGGCTCACAGAACAGAGCAATTCCACCATTTGTAGGAACATCTACATGGGAACCTCCACTAGACAAGTTGCCACCTGAGATTGGCTTGTTAGTTGATAAGGATAAAACCATGTTAAATTCCGGGTTTAAAGTTGTTAAAAGAGCTCCGAACTTATCAGTACGTGAGGTGAAAGCCTTGAGAGAGTTGATGGGCAACAAGACTATTGTCATTAAGCCAGCTGATAAGGGGAGCGCGGTGGTTATATTGTCTAGAGAGCAGTATGTTACAGAGGTTAAAAGACAGTTGTCAGATAGTATTTATTATAAAAAGTTAAAAGAGCCGATTTATTTACAGACTATCCCTATGGTAGGTAGGATTTTGGATGAACTTTACAATAAAAGGGTCATAAATAAAAAACAGAGTTCATATTTGAAAGGAGAGGGGCAACCGAGGCCCAGACGGTTCTATATTCTGCCTAAAATCCACAAAGAACCTGAAAAGTGGACAGTTCCCCATGAAATCCCGCCAGGCAGACCCATTGTCTCCGACTGCGGTAGTGAGACCTACCAGACAGCTGAATTTATTGATTTTTATTTGAATCCGCTTTCTGTTAGGCATCCGTCCTATATTAAGGATAGTTATTATTTCATTGATTTGGTTAAATCCCTGACAATCCCAGCTGACTCTTTTCTTTTTAGTATTGATATTGATAGTCTATACACTAATATAGACATTGCAGCGGGGTTGCAGGCGGTAAGAGAGATCTTTCAGAAGTATCCTGATGCCAAGAGACCGGATAAAGAGATCTTAGAACTTTTGGAGATCAATCTTAGACGCAATGATTTTGAGTTTGATGGAGACTTTTATCTGCAGGTTAAAGGGACGGCAATGGGGAAGCGATTTGCGCCCGCTTATGCGAACATTTTTATGGCTAAGTGGGAGGAAGAGGCCTTGGAGAAGTGCCCAAGGAAGCCCCTCCATTATTTACGGTACCTCGACGACATATGGGGGGTGTGGACATATTCAAAACCTGATTTTGAGGAATTCATTAGGACTTTGAACGCACATGATTGGTCAATACAATGTAAATATGAATTGGATGATAGGAAAATTGATTTTTTGGACACTACGGTGTATAAAGGACGGAATTTCGAAGTGCATAATAAATTAGATATAAAAGTATTCTTTAAAAAGACTGATACACATGCATTGCTGTATAAATCTAGTTTCCACCCCCGTCATACGTATAGAGGTATTGTAAAAGCTCAACTCCTTCGATTTCATAGGATTTGCACGAGACAGGAAGACTTCCAGGAAGCAGTCAAGGAATTGTTTGTCGCTTTGAGAAAGAGGGGATACTCTCGTCAATTTTTAAGACAGTGCTTGAGATCCTTTTTGGACCGGAAAGAGGCACTGGAAGGGGATCGGATCCCACTTATAACCACATATTCGTTATTTAATGTTCAAATGCATAAAAAGTTGAAGGAAAATTTTGATTCTCTAATGATAAACACAGGAGTTTTGCCAAATAGGACAGTAATTTCAGCGTACAGGAGGAATAAAAACTTAAAAGACTACTTGGTCAGAGCGAGGCTGACGAGTCAGCAATTTTTGAAGCCAACAGTGTTGTTCGGCACTTTCTGTTCCTTGACCTTTGTCAAAAACAGGGTCAAGAAGACAATTTTTCCTGTACGGCAGAGATTCACGCCGCAATCCACAAATTGTGTATATTTGATCTTTTGTGTGAAATGTGGCATACAATATGTAGGAGAGACTAAGAATTCGATTTCGTTGAGGATGACACAACATCGTTATAATATTAAAAATCGTGGAGAAAGGCAAACTCCACTGGTAGAACACTTTATTAGTCATAGCTATAAGTCTCTGAGAGTTGCTGGTTTGGAAAGGAATGCCCTATGGACGGATTGGGAGAGAAAGAAGGTTGAAAGAAGATGGATTTATCGGTTGGATACTAAAGAACCAGATGGGTTAAACATTAGATTCCGGTAATTTGGATATTGGTAGGATAACGTTGATGGGGAGACGATGGTTAGTGGATTGGTATGGCCGGGTTTGGTGTGATCGGGCGAGACTTTCTGTCTTACCGACCCCTGACCTGAACTCAGGCCCTAACCTTAACCATTCCACCTTGATTGGAACCCCTTCCCCAATCTGAGCCCTACCCATATCTTTCTATGACAGCCCAACCCTGACAACTGGCCCTAACCTTAACCCCACCCTTATATCTGGCCCTAACCCTAACCACACCCCCCACACCCAGCCCGAGCCCTAACCATATCCCCCATACCCCATTTCACTCCCCGCCCCCCATACTAACCCTTATTGGGAAGATGGGAAGAGGAAGGGGTTCAATGTTTACAATGGGTCATTGTAATCGTACAAATTAATGGGGGAATTGCAACCCTTCATAATTTAATTTTGATAATTTGAATAATTTAGGGTATTATTGGATTTAAAATTTCATATTTGTAGTTCACGTGCAAGGGGCGTGCAGAATTTGGGGGTCTAAAAATTTACAAGTAAAAAATTCATAGGTAATAACATTTGACATAAATTTTGGGATTAAAAATTATTATTAGACATTTCATGTTAAATTGGACTTTTAATATTGGGTTTAAAAATGATTTGGGCCTACATTAATTAAGTACATGCTGGGAATTATCATAATTCATGGAGTAAGCATTTTTAAAAACTAATGGGGAAGGGCTATTTAAATGAAACGGCAATTGGGATAAAAAAGACGAATGAAAAATCTAACTGGAGCAGAGGGTATAAAAGGGGCTGCTACACACAGAAAGGGCATTTCGCCTTGAGACACAGAAGGAGCAACATCACAGAGACTAGACAAACACACAGAAGTTTGTTTTGCTTGTTTTTTGTGCCATAGCCTGAAGAAGGCCCTTTTCAGGGCCGAAACGTCGCGGCGGCACGTATTGAAATTTGATTTTATTTAATTTAATTTGATTCACTTTATTTTTAATTCATAAATACAAAACTAATACATAACAAAAGAACTAAAAAACCTTTTATTTCATCTTATTTTATTTCCTTCATTACCACTCTTACTTTTTGATTACTTAGATACCAAAGGCGACATTATTACTATATAACAAAGGCGATACCACAATAATAAAAATCAACACATTACATAAGTTGCCAAAAACAACAGGACATTAAAAAGCCCATCGGGCTCGATGGCTTTTTTTGATGATGAGGATGGGTGGACGGTGGTCCGTCGCAGGAGGCGCCAGGGGCGTCCTGGGCGGTCCAACTTCCAGCAGCAACGGGTCACCTGGGGGATGGACCGTGCACGTCCTCCTGCCTTCGAAAGAGGGGGGAGGAGTCAGTCTTCATTCCCTAATCGGCCTGTGCCTCCCTCGGGTTCTCGATTCCGTGGCTCTGGTCCTCCATCCCGTTCCTATGCAGATGTGGTTCGCCGAGGACGACCTCAAGATGAACCGAGAGTGACTGCTTCCTATTACCGGAGACCTAGATTAAACTGGGGTCGCCAGTGGAGACAGCAGCCGAGATGGCAACAGCAACAGGAACCAATTGATCAGGAAAAGCTACAATTGGTTCGTCAGCTGCACACGGTTATCAGATTGGTGCATCACCTTCAGAATGTGACTCCCGCGGAAGGGAGGGAGGGACCACGGATGATTGTCCGTATGGTTGACAACTTGGCCTCCATGATCAAGCCAGCCTTGCCATCACCTGAAACGCTGGACTTGATCCTGGGCAATGCTAAGAATTGGGGGTACAATACCCTCTTGATTTTGGAGAAGCACTACTCCAAGCAACTTTCTGTGGTGAGGGAAGAGTTGGCCACTGAGATGGGTTTGGACTGGAAGGAATGTTTCCAGGTGGCCGTGAGGAGAGCTCGTAGAGACCTACCCCACATCACACAGGAGGTGCTGGACTATGCGGAGGCCCTGGTGACGACATGCGTGGCCACAGCTACAGAAAGGGTGCCTCAGCCGGTTGACGGGGAGGCAATGGAGGACATGGAGGAGGGGGGTTCTGTGCAGGAGCAAGCGCAGCCTCCTCCAGGGACAGTTGAGATGGCTCAACAGACGGAGCCTCAACCCCTGAAGCAGCGGGTTTCGGTCCAAGTCCTCAGGCCTGCGGAATTGCGACAGGATATGGGGACAATGACAGAAGAGAGGTCCTTCTGGACACCAGCTCCGAGTCAGGCAATCCAGCAGGACGCTCAGGTGCAGGGGGAGGACCGGCCGGTTTCTCCTTTGCAGCAGAGACCGCCTCGTGCCAGGGGTGCAAGACAGGGTTGAGTGATACCTGAGTCTAATTTACTGTTGGAATTAGAGGAGGTTGATTCTTCGCACGATGGTGGTCAAGGTTCAGAGCAGCCAGCTCTGGTCGTGGGGGAAAGTCCACATGATTCCCTACTGGACGTGAGAGGAGATGAGGGTGAACAGGATGGAATGTCCATCTTAGCACCTACCTCACAGCGGTCAAGAGAGGATCCAGGGGCTCCTGGTGATGCACAGGATGCTGCAGGGGGGAGCCTGGTTATGGATAGTTCGTCTGGGCAGCAGAACCTGACCTCGACCCCGAAGCAGTACTATTCTGTTAAACGACATATTCACACGGAGAGGAAGATGATTGATTGGGGGCTGAGCATTCGGAAAAAGTGGGTCTTCCTGGGGGACTCGAATCTCGCAAGGTTTCCCACACATGTGTTGCCGGACCTGCAGATAGATAGCTTTCCCGGGGCAAACTTCCGACATGCTCAAGCACTGGCTAGAAAGGCCACCGTTCATTCAAATGTAGAGAAGGTGGTCTTGGCGTTCGGGTTGAACAATAGGAATCAGGGTGCAAAAGAAACAGCAATTAAGCAGATGTTAGGGGCCGTCAGAGCAACGAAGAAACGGTTCCCTTACTCTGAAATCTGGATTCCTCTCATTAACTTTTCCTCGGGTTTGAGCAGGGAGGAAATCCAGACGCTCACGACCATGAACGCCTACATTTCCAAGAATTTGCCCTTCGTCCCCAAGTTGTCAGAGAATGATTTCATGACGGAGAGGGATGATATTCATTGGTCCAGAACTACAGCGAGAGCCATGTTTAGGCACTGGGTCTCGTTTTTAAACTTGAGGTCCCCTTAAGCCTGACTCAGGGGGGGCAGAAGGAGCTTCGGCCCCTTGTGTCACAAAATGTGGTCAATCTGGCCAAAAATTTCACCCTTACGGGGGCGCAATGTGCTTTGTTAAACAGAGGCCTGTCTTTCGTGCCAATGATTGGACTTCACAAAAATCAAAAGATAACACTTCAATTGGATGTCCAGACTTACCATAGGCGTATCAAATTAGCGACCTACTTCAAAGGCTCACAGAACAGAGCAATTCCACCATTTGTAGGAACATCTACATGGGAACCTCCACTAGACAAGTTGCCACCTGAGATTGGCTTGTTAGTTGATAAGGATAAAACCATGTTAAATTCCGGGTTTAAAGTTGTTAAAAGAGCTCCGAACTTATCAGTACGTGAGGTGAAAGCCTTGAGAGAGTTGATGGGCAACAAGACTATTGTCATTAAGCCAGCTGATAAGGGGAGCGCGGTGGTTATATTGTCTAGAGAGCAGTATGTTACAGAGGTTAAAAGACAGTTGTCAGATAGTATTTATTATAAAAAGTTAAAAGAGCCGATTTATTTACAGACTATCCCTATGGTAGGTAGGATTTTGGATGAACTTTACAATAAAAGGGTCATAAATAAAAAACAGAGTTCATATTTGAAAGGAGAGGGGCAACCGAGGCCCAGACGGTTCTATATTCTGCCTAAAATCCACAAAGAACCTGAAAAGTGGACAGTTCCCCATGAAATCCCGCCAGGCAGACCCATTGTCTCCGACTGCGGTAGTGAGACCTACCAGACAGCTGAATTTATTGATTTTTATTTGAATCCGCTTTCTGTTAGGCATCCGTCCTATATTAAGGATAGTTATTATTTCATTGATTTGGTTAAATCCCTGACAATCCCAGCTGACTCTTTTCTTTTTAGTATTGATATTGATAGTCTATACACTAATATAGACATTGCAGCGGGGTTGCAGGCGGTAAGAGAGATCTTTCAGAAGTATCCTGATGCCAAGAGACCGGATAAAGAGATCTTAGAACTTTTGGAGATCAATCTTAGACGCAATGATTTTGAGTTTGATGGAGACTTTTATCTGCAGGTTAAAGGGACGGCAATGGGGAAGCGATTTGCGCCCGCTTATGCGAACATTTTTATGGCTAAGTGGGAGGAAGAGGCCTTGGAGAAGTGCCCAAGGAAGCCCCTCCATTATTTACGGTACCTCGACGACATATGGGGGGTGTGGACATATTCAAAACCTGATTTTGAGGAATTCATTAGGACTTTGAACGCACATGATTGGTCAATACAATGTAAATATGAATTGGATGATAGGAAAATTGATTTTTTGGACACTACGGTGTATAAAGGACGGAATTTCGAAGTGCATAATAAATTAGATATAAAAGTATTCTTTAAAAAGACTGATACACATGCATTGCTGTATAAATCTAGTTTCCACCCCCGTCATACGTATAGAGGTATTGTAAAAGCTCAACTCCTTCGATTTCATAGGATTTGCACGAGACAGGAAGACTTCCAGGAAGCAGTCAAGGAATTGTTTGTCGCTTTGAGAAAGAGGGGATACTCTCGTCAATTTTTAAGACAGTGCTTGAGATCCTTTTTGGACCGGAAAGAGGCACTGGAAGGGGATCGGATCCCACTTATAACCACATATTCGTTATTTAATGTTCAAATGCATAAAAAGTTGAAGGAAAATTTTGATTCTCTAATGATAAACACAGGAGTTTTGCCAAATAGGACAGTAATTTCAGCGTACAGGAGGAATAAAAACTTAAAAGACTACTTGGTCAGAGCGAGGCTGACGAGTCAGCAATTTTTGAAGCCAACAGTGTTGTTCGGCACTTTCTGTTCCTTGACCTTTGTCAAAAACAGGGTCAAGAAGACAATTTTTCCTGTACGGCAGAGATTCACGCCGCAATCCACAAATTGTGTATATTTGATCTTTTGTGTGAAATGTGGCATACAATATGTAGGAGAGACTAAGAATTCGATTTCGTTGAGGATGACACAACATCGTTATAATATTAAAAATCGTGGAGAAAGGCAAACTCCACTGGTAGAACACTTTATTAGTCATAGCTATAAGTCTCTGAGAGTTGCTGGTTTGGAAAGGAATGCCCTATGGACGGATTGGGAGAGAAAGAAGGTTGAAAGAAGATGGATTTATCGGTTGGATACTAAAGAACCAGATGGGTTAAACATTAGATTCCGGTAATTTGGATATTGGTAGGATAACGTTGATGGGGAGACGATGGTTAGTGGATTGGTATGGCCGGGTTTGGTGTGATCGGGCGAGACTTTCTGTCTTACCGACCCCTGACCTGAACTCAGGCCCTAACCTTAACCATTCCACCTTGATTGGAACCCCTTCCCCAATCTGAGCCCTACCCATATCTTTCTATGACAGCCCAACCCTGACAACTGGCCCTAACCTTAACCCCACCCTTATATCTGGCCCTAACCCTAACCACACCCCCCACACCCAGCCCGAGCCCTAACCATATCCCCCATACCCCATTTCACTCCCCGCCCCCCATACTAACCCTTATTGGGAAGATGGGAAGAGGAAGGGGTTCAATGTTTACAATGGGTCATTGTAATCGTACAAATTAATGGGGGAATTGCAACCCTTCATAATTTAATTTTGATAATTTGAATAATTTAGGGTATTATTGGATTTAAAATTTCATATTTGTAGTTCACGTGCAAGGGGCGTGCAGAATTTGGGGGTCTAAAAATTTACAAGTAAAAAATTCATAGGTAATAACATTTGACATAAATTTTGGGATTAAAAATTATTATTAGACATTTCATGTTAAATTGGACTTTTAATATTGGGTTTAAAAATGATTTGGGCCTACATTAATTAAGTACATGCTGGGAATTATCATAATTCATGGAGTAAGCATTTTTAAAAACTAATGGGGAAGGGCTATTTAAATGAAACGGCAATTGGGATAAAAAAGACGAATGAAAAATCTAACTGGAGCAGAGGGTATAAAAGGGGCTGCTACACACAGAAAGGGCATTTCGCCTTGAGACACAGAAGGAGCAACATCACAGAGACTAGACAAACACACAGAAGTTTGTTTTGCTTGTTTTTTGTGCCATAGCCTGAAGAAGGCCCTTTTCAGGGCCGAAACGTCGCGGCGGCACGTATTGAAATTTGATTTTATTTAATTTAATTTGATTCACTTTATTTTTAATTCATAAATACAAAACTAATACATAACAAAAGAACTAAAAAACCTTTTATTTCATCTTATTTTATTTCCTTCATTACCACTCTTACTTTTTGATTACTTAGATACCAAAGGCGACATTATTACTATATAACAAAGGCGATACCACAATAATAAAAATCAACACATTACATAAGTTGCCAAAAACAACAGGACATTAAAAAGCCCATCGGGCTCGATGGCTTTTTTTGATGATGAGGATGGGTGGACGGTGGTCCGTCGCAGGAGGCGCCAGGGGCGTCCTGGGCGGTCCAACTTCCAGCAGCAACGGGTCACCTGGGGGATGGACCGTGCACGTCCTCCTGCCTTCGAAAGAGGGGGGAGGAGTCAGTCTTCATTCCCTAATCGGCCTGTGCCTCCCTCGGGTTCTCGATTCCGTGGCTCTGGTCCTCCATCCCGTTCCTATGCAGATGTGGTTCGCCGAGGACGACCTCAAGATGAACCGAGAGTGACTGCTTCCTATTACCGGAGACCTAGATTAAACTGGGGTCGCCAGTGGAGACAGCAGCCGAGATGGCAACAGCAACAGGAACCAATTGATCAGGAAAAGCTACAATTGGTTCGTCAGCTGCACACGGTTATCAGATTGGTGCATCACCTTCAGAATGTGACTCCCGCGGAAGGGAGGGAGGGACCACGGATGATTGTCCGTATGGTTGACAACTTGGCCTCCATGA
Organism: Rhamphochromis longiceps; assembly: GCF_057381845.1. Classification (NCBI taxonomy): domain Eukaryota; kingdom Metazoa; phylum Chordata; class Actinopteri; order Cichliformes; family Cichlidae; genus Rhamphochromis; species Rhamphochromis longiceps. Next base: position 2,975,711 of record NW_028187224.1, read on the forward strand.
TCAAGCCAGCCTTGCCATCACCTGAAACGCTGGACTTGATCCTGGGCAATGCTAAGAATTGGGGGTACAATACCCTCTTGATTTTGGAGAAGCACTACTCCAAGCAACTTTCTGTGGTGAGGGAAGAGTTGGCCACTGAGATGGGTTTGGACTGGAAGGAATGTTTCCAGGTGGCCGTGAGGAGAGCTCGTAGAGACCTACCCCACATCACACAGGAGGTGCTGGACTATGCGGAGGCCCTGGTGACGACATGCGTGGCCACAGCTACAGAAAGGGTGCCTCAGCCGGTTGACGGGGAGGCAATGGAGGACATGGAGGAGGGGGGTTCTGTGCAGGAGCAAGCGCAGCCTCCTCCAGGGACAGTTGAGATGGCTCAACAGACGGAGCCTCAACCCCTGAAGCAGCGGGTTTCGGTCCAAGTCCTCAGGCCTGCGGAATTGCGACAGGATATGGGGACAATGACAGAAGAGAGGTCCTTCTGGACACCAGCTCCGAGTCAGGCAATCCAGCAGGACGCTCAGGTGCAGGGGGAGGACCGGCCGGTTTCTCCTTTGCAGCAGAGACCGCCTCGTGCCAGGGGTGCAAGACAGGGTTGTGTGATACCTGAGTCTAATTTACTGTTGGAATTAGAGGAGGTTGATTCTTCGCACGATGGTGGTCAAGGTTCAGAGCAGCCAGCTCTGGTCGTGGGGGAAAGTCCACATGATTCCCTACTGGACGTGAGAGGAGATGAGGGTGAACAGGATGGAATGTCCATCTTAGCACCTACCTCACAGCGGTCAAGAGAGGATCCAGGGGCTCCTGGTGATGCACAGGATGCTGCAGGGGGGAGCCTGGTTATGGATAGTTCGTCTGGGCAGCAGAACCTGACCTCGACCCCGAAGCAGTACTATTCTGTTAAACGACATATTCACACGGAGAGGAAGATGATTGATTGGGGGCTGAGCATTCGGAAAAAGTGGGTCTTCCTGGGGGACTCGAATCTCGCAAGGTTTCCCACACATGTGTTGCCGGACCTGCAGATAGATAGCTTTCCCGGGGCAAACTTCCGACATGCTCAAGCACTGGCTAGAAAGGCCACCGTTCATTCAAATGTAGAGAAGGTGGTCTTGGCGTTCGGGTTGAACAATAGGAATCAGGGTGCAAAAGAAACAGCAATTAAGCAGATGTTAGGGGCCGTCAGAGCAACGAAGAAACGGTTCCCTTACTCTGAAATCTGGATTCCTCTCATTAACTTTTCCTCGGGTTTGAGCAGGGAGGAAATCCAGACGCTCACGACCATGAACGCCTACATTTCCAAGAATTTGCCCTTCGTCCCCAAGTTGTCAGAGAATGATTTCATGACGGAGAGGGATGATATTCATTGGTCCAGAACTACAGCGAGAGCCATGTTTAGGCACTGGGTCTCGTTTTTAAACTTGAGGTCCCCTTAAGCCTGACTCAGGGGGGGCAGAAGGAGCTTCGGCCCCTTGTGTCACAAAATGTGGTCAATCTGGCCAAAAATTTCACCCTTACGGGGGCGCAATGTGCTTTGTTAAACAGAGGCCTGTCTTTCGTGCCAATGATTGGACTTCACAAAAATCAAAAGATAACACTTCAATTGGATGTCCAGACTTACCATAGGCGTATCAAATTAGCGACCTACTTCAAAGGCTCACAGAACAGAGCAATTCCACCATTTGTAGGAACATCTACATGGGAACCTCCACTAGACAAGTTGCCACCTGAGATTGGCTTGTTAGTTGATAAGGATAAAACCATGTTAAATTCCGGGTTTAAAGTTGTTAAAAGAGCTCCGAACTTATCAGTACGTGAGGTGAAAGCCTTGAGAGAGTTGATGGGCAACAAGACTATTGTCATTAAGCCAGCTGATAAGGGGAGCGCGGTGGTTATATTGTCTAGAGAGCAGTATGTTACAGAGGTTAAAAGACAGTTGTCAGATAGTATTTATTATAAAAAGTTAAAAGAGCCGATTTATTTACAGACTATCCCTATGGTAGGTAGGATTTTGGATGAACTTTACAATAAAAGGGTCATAAATAAAAAACAGAGTTCATATTTGAAAGGAGAGGGGCAACCGAGGCCCAGACGGTTCTATATTCTGCCTAAAATCCACAAAGAACCTGAAAAGTGGACAGTTCCCCATGAAATCCCGCCAGGCAGACCCATTGTCTCCGACTGCGGTAGTGAGACCTACCAGACAGCTGAATTTATTGATTTTTATTTGAATCCGCTTTCTGTTAGGCATCCGTCCTATATTAAGGATAGTTATTATTTCATTGATTTGGTTAAATCCCTGACAATCCCAGCTGACTCTTTTCTTTTTAGTATTGATATTGATAGTCTATACACTAATATAGACATTGCAGCGGGGTTGCAGGCGGTAAGAGAGATCTTTCAGAAGTATCCTGATGCCAAGAGACCGGATAAAGAGATCTTAGAACTTTTGGAGATCAATCTTAGACGCAATGATTTTGAGTTTGATGGAGACTTTTATCTGCAGGTTAAAGGGACGGCAATGGGGAAGCGATTTGCGCCCGCTTATGCGAACATTTTTATGGCTAAGTGGGAGGAAGAGGCCTTGGAGAAGTGCCCAAGGAAGCCCCTCCATTATTTACGGTACCTCGACGACATATGGGGGGTGTGGACATATTCAAAACCTGATTTTGAGGAATTCATTAGGACTTTGAACGCACATGATTGGTCAATACAATGTAAATATGAATTGGATGATAGGAAAATTGATTTTTTGGACACTACGGTGTATAAAGGACGGAATTTCGAAGTGCATAATAAATTAGATATAAAAGTATTCTTTAAAAAGACTGATACACATGCATTGCTGTATAAATCTAGTTTCCACCCCCGTCATACGTATAGAGGTATTGTAAAAGCTCAACTCCTTCGATTTCATAGGATTTGCACGAGACAGGAAGACTTCCAGGAAGCAGTCAAGGAATTGTTTGTCGCTTTGAGAAAGAGGGGATACTCTCGTCAATTTTTAAGACAGTGCTTGAGATCCTTTTTGGACCGGAAAGAGGCACTGGAAGGGGATCGGATCCCACTTATAACCACATATTCGTTATTTAATGTTCAAATGCATAAAAAGTTGAAGGAAAATTTTGATTCTCTAATGATAAACACAGGAGTTTTGCCAAATAGGACAGTAATTTCAGCGTACAGGAGGAATAAAAACTTAAAAGACTACTTGGTCAGAGCGAGGCTGACGAGTCAGCAATTTTTGAAGCCAACAGTGTTGTTCGGCACTTTCTGTTCCTTGACCTTTGTCAAAAACAGGGTCAAGAAGACAATTTTTCCTGTACGGCAGAGATTCACGCCGCAATCCACAAATTGTGTATATTTGATCTTTTGTGTGAAATGTGGCATACAATATGTAGGAGAGACTAAGAATTCGATTTCGTTGAGGATGACACAACATCGTTATAATATTAAAAATCGTGGAGAAAGGCAAACTCCACTGGTAGAACACTTTATTAGTCATAGCTATAAGTCTCTGAGAGTTGCTGGTTTGGAAAGGAATGCCCTATGGACGGATTGGGAGAGAAAGAAGGTTGAAAGAAGATGGATTTATCGGTTGGATACTAAAGAACCAGATGGGTTAAACATTAGATTCCGGTAATTTGGATATTGGTAGGATAACGTTGATGGGGAGACGATGGTTAGTGGATTGGTATGGCCGGGTTTGGTGTGATCGGGCGAGACTTTCTGTCTTACCGACCCCTGACCTGAACTCAGGCCCTAACCTTAACCATTCCACCTTGATTGGAACCCCTTCCCCAATCTGAGCCCTACCCATATCTTTCTATGACAGCCCAACCCTGACAACTGGCCCTAACCTTAACCCCACCCTTATATCTGGCCCTAACCCTAACCACACCCCCCACACCCAGCCCGAGCCCTAACCATATCCCCCATACCCCATTTCACTCCCCGCCCCCCATACTAACCCTTATTGGGAAGATGGGAAGAGGAAGGGGTTCAATGTTTACAATGGGTCATTGTAATCGTACAAATTAATGGGGGAATTGCAACCCTTCATAATTTAATTTTGATAATTTGAATAATTTAGGGTATTATTGGATTTAAAATTTCATATTTGTAGTTCACGTGCAAGGGGCGTGCAGAATTTGGGGGTCTAAAAATTTACAAGTAAAAAATTCATAGGTAATAACATTTGACATAAATTTTGGGATTAAAAATTATTATTAGACATTTCATGTTAAATTGGACTTTTAATATTGGGTTTAAAAATGATTTGGGCCTACATTAATTAAGTACATGCTGGGAATTATCATAATTCATGGAGTAAGCATTTTTAAAAACTAATGGGGAAGGGCTATTTAAATGAAACGGCAATTGGGATAAAAAAGACGAATGAAAAATCTAACTGGAGCAGAGGGTATAAAAGGGGCTGCTACACACAGAAAGGGCATTTCGCCTTGAGACACAGAAGGAGCAACATCACAGAGACTAGACAAACACACAGAAGTTTGTTTTGCTTGTTTTTTGTGCCATAGCCTGAAGAAGGCCCTTTTCAGGGCCGAAACGTCGCGGCGGCACGTATTGAAATTTGATTTTATTTAATTTAATTTGATTCACTTTATTTTTAATTCATAAATACAAAACTAATACATAACAAAAGAACTAAAAAACCTTTTATTTCATCTTATTTTATTTCCTTCATTACCACTCTTACTTTTTGATTACTTAGATACCAAAGGCGACATTATTACTATATAACAAAGGCGATACCACAATAATAAAAATCAACACATTACATAAGTTGCCAAAAACAACAGGACATTAAAAAGCCCATCGGGCTCGATGGCTTTTTTTGATGATGAGGATGGGTGGACGGTGGTCCGTCGCAGGAGGCGCCAGGGGCGTCCTGGGCGGTCCAACTTCCAGCAGCAACGGGTCACCTGGGGGATGGACCGTGCACGTCCTCCTGCCTTCGAAAGAGGGGGGAGGAGTCAGTCTTCATTCCCTAATCGGCCTGTGCCTCCCTCGGGTTCTCGATTCCGTGGCTCTGGTCCTCCATCCCGTTCCTATGCAGATGTGGTTCGCCGAGGACGACCTCAAGATGAACCGAGAGTGACTGCTTCCTATTACCGGAGACCTAGATTAAACTGGGGTCGCCAGTGGAGACAGCAGCCGAGATGGCAACAGCAACAGGAACCAATTGATCAGGAAAAGCTACAATTGGTTCGTCAGCTGCACACGGTTATCAGATTGGTGCATCACCTTCAGAATGTGACTCCCGCGGAAGGGAGGGAGGGACCACGGATGATTGTCCGTATGGTTGACAACTTGGCCTCCATGATCAAGCCAGCCTTGCCATCACCTGAAACGCTGGACTTGATCCTGGGCAATGCTAAGAATTGGGGGTACAATACCCTCTTGATTTTGGAGAAGCACTACTCCAAGCAACTTTCTGTGGTGAGGGAAGAGTTGGCCACTGAGATGGGTTTGGACTGGAAGGAATGTTTCCAGGTGGCCGTGAGGAGAGCTCGTAGAGACCTACCCCACATCACACAGGAGGTGCTGGACTATGCGGAGGCCCTGGTGACGACATGCGTGGCCACAGCTACAGAAAGGGTGCCTCAGCCGGTTGACGGGGAGGCAATGGAGGACATGGAGGAGGGGGGTTCTGTGCAGGAGCAAGCGCAGCCTCCTCCAGGGACAGTTGAGATGGCTCAACAGACGGAGCCTCAACCCCTGAAGCAGCGGGTTTCGGTCCAAGTCCTCAGGCCTGCGGAATTGCGACAGGATATGGGGACAATGACAGAAGAGAGGTCCTTCTGGACACCAGCTCCGAGTCAGGCAATCCAGCAGGACGCTCAGGTGCAGGGGGAGGACCGGCCGGTTTCTCCTTTGCAGCAGAGACCGCCTCGTGCCAGGGGTGCAAGACAGGGTTGTGTGATACCTGAGTCTAATTTACTGTTGGAATTAGAGGAGGTTGATTCTTCGCACGATGGTGGTCAAGGTTCAGAGCAGCCAGCTCTGGTCGTGGGGGAAAGTCCACATGATTCCCTACTGGACGTGAGAGGAGATGAGGGTGAACAGGATGGAATGTCCATCTTAGCACCTACCTCACAGCGGTCAAGAGAGGATCCAGGGGCTCCTGGTGATGCACAGGATGCTGCAGGGGGGAGCCTGGTTATGGATAGTTCGTCTGGGCAGCAGAACCTGACCTCGACCCCGAAGCAGTACTATTCTGTTAAACGACATATTCACACGGAGAGGAAGATGATTGATTGGGGGCTGAGCATTCGGAAAAAGTGGGTCTTCCTGGGGGACTCGAATCTCGCAAGGTTTCCCACACATGTGTTGCCGGACCTGCAGATAGATAGCTTTCCCGGGGCAAACTTCCGACATGCTCAAGCACTGGCTAGAAAGGCCACCGTTCATTCAAATGTAGAGAAGGTGGTCTTGGCGTTCGGGTTGAACAATAGGAATCAGGGTGCAAAAGAAACAGCAATTAAGCAGATGTTAGGGGCCGTCAGAGCAACGAAGAAACGGTTCCCTTACTCTGAAATCTGGATTCCTCTCATTAACTTTTCCTCGGGTTTGAGCAGGGAGGAAATCCAGACGCTCACGACCATGAACGCCTACATTTCCAAGAATTTGCCCTTCGTCCCCAAGTTGTCAGAGAATGATTTCATGACGGAGAGGGATGATATTCATTGGTCCAGAACTACAGCGAGAGCCATGTTTAGGCACTGGGTCTCGTTTTTAAACTTGAGGTCCCCTTAAGCCTGACTCAGGGGGGGCAGAAGGAGCTTCGGCCCCTTGTGTCACAAAATGTGGTCAATCTGGCCAAAAATTTCACCCTTACGGGGGCGCAATGTGCTTTGTTAAACAGAGGCCTGTCTTTCGTGCCAATGATTGGACTTCACAAAAATCAAAAGATAACACTTCAATTGGATGTCCAGACTTACCATAGGCGTATCAAATTAGCGACCTACTTCAAAGGCTCACAGAACAGAGCAATTCCACCATTTGTAGGAACATCTACATGGGAACCTCCACTAGACAAGTTGCCACCTGAGATTGGCTTGTTAGTTGATAAGGATAAAACCATGTTAAATTCCGGGTTTAAAGTTGTTAAAAGAGCTCCGAACTTATCAGTACGTGAGGTGAAAGCCTTGAGAGAGTTGATGGGCAACAAGACTATTGTCATTAAGCCAGCTGATAAGGGGAGCGCGGTGGTTATATTGTCTAGAGAGCAGTATGTTACAGAGGTTAAAAGACAGTTGTCAGATAGTATTTATTATAAAAAGTTAAAAGAGCCGATTTATTTACAGACTATCCCTATGGTAGGTAGGATTTTGGATGAACTTTACAATAAAAGGGTCATAAATAAAAAACAGAGTTCATATTTGAAAGGAGAGGGGCAACCGAGGCCCAGACGGTTCTATATTCTGCCTAAAATCCACAAAGAACCTGAAAAGTGGACAGTTCCCCATGAAATCCCGCCAGGCAGACCCATTGTCTCCGACTGCGGTAGTGAGACCTACCAGACAGCTGAATTTATTGATTTTTATTTGAATCCGCTTTCTGTTAGGCATCCGTCCTATATTAAGGATAGTTATTATTTCATTGATTTGGTTAAATCCCTGACAATCCCAGCTGACTCTTTTCTTTTTAGTATTGATATTGATAGTCTATACACTAATATAGACATTGCAGCGGGGTTGCAGGCGGTAAGAGAGATCTTTCAGAAGTATCCTGATGCCAAGAGACCGGATAAAGAGATCTTAGAACTTTTGGAGATCAATCTTAGACGCAATGATTTTGAGTTTGATGGAGACTTTTATCTGCAGGTTAAAGGGACGGCAATGGGGAAGCGATTTGCGCCCGCTTATGCGAACATTTTTATGGCTAAGTGGGAGGAAGAGGCCTTGGAGAAGTGCCCAAGGAAGCCCCTCCATTATTTACGGTACCTCGACGACATATGGGGGGTGTGGACATATTCAAAACCTGATTTTGAGGAATTCATTAGGACTTTGAACGCACATGATTGGTCAATACAATGTAAATATGAATTGGATGATAGGAAAATTGATTTTTTGGACACTACGGTGTATAAAGGACGGAATTTCGAAGTGCATAATAAATTAGATATAAAAGTATTCTTTAAAAAGACTGATACACATGCATTGCTGTATAAATCTAGTTTCCACCCCCGTCATACGTATAGAGGTATTGTAAAAGCTCAACTCCTTCGATTTCATAGGATTTGCACGAGACAGGAAGACTTCCAGGAAGCAGTCAAGGAATTGTTTGTCGCTTTGAGAAAGAGGGGATACTCTCGTCAATTTTTAAGACAGTGCTTGAGATCCTTTTTGGACCGGAAAGAGGCACTGGAAGGGGATCGGATCCCACTTATAACCACATATTCGTTATTTAATGTTCAAATGCATAAAAAGTTGAAGGAAAATTTTGATTCTCTAATGATAAACACAGGAGTTTTGCCAAATAGGACAGTAATTTCAGCGTACAGGAGGAATAAAAACTTAAAAGACTACTTGGTCAGAGCGAGGCTGACGAGTCAGCAATTTTTGAAGCCAACAGTGTTGTTCGGCACTTTCTGTTCCTTGACCTTTGTCAAAAACAGGGTCAAGAAGACAATTTTTCCTGTACGGCAGAGATTCACGCCGCAATCCACAAATTGTGTATATTTGATCTTTTGTGTGAAATGTGGCATACAATATGTAGGAGAGACTAAGAATTCGATTTCGTTGAGGATGACACAACATCGTTATAATATTAAAAATCGTGGAGAAAGGCAAACTCCACTGGTAGAACACTTTATTAGTCATAGCTATAAGTCTCTGAGAGTTGCTGGTTTGGAAAGGAATGCCCTATGGACGGATTGGGAGAGAAAGAAGGTTGAAAGAAGATGGATTTATCGGTTGGATACTAAAGAACCAGATGGGTTAAACATTAGATTCCGGTAATTTGGATATTGGTAGGATAACGTTGATGGGGAGACGATGGTTAGTGGATTGGTATGGCCGGGTTTGGTGTGATCGGGCGAGACTTTCTGTCTTACCGACCCCTGACCTGAACTCAGGCCCTAACCTTAACCATTCCACCTTGATTGGAACCCCTTCCCCAATCTGAGCCCTACCCATATCTTTCTATGACAGCCCAACCCTGACAACTGGCCCTAACCTTAACCCCACCCTTATATCTGGCCCTAACCCTAACCACACCCCCCACACCCAGCCCGAGCCCTAACCATATCCCCCATACCCCATTTCACTCCCCGCCCCCCATACTAACCCTTATTGGGAAGATGGGAAGAGGAAGGGGTTCAATGTTTACAATGGGTCATTGTAATCGTACAAATTAATGGGGGAATTGCAACCCTTCATAATTTAATTTTGATAATTTGAATAATTTAGGGTATTATTGGATTTAAAATTTCATATTTGTAGTTCACGTGCAAGGGGCGTGCAGAATTTGGGGGTCTAAAAATTTACAAGTAAAAAATTCATAGGTAATAACATTTGACATAAATTTTGGGATTAAAAATTATTATTAGACATTTCATGTTAAATTGGACTTTTAATATTGGGTTTAAAAATGATTTGGGCCTACATTAATTAAGTACATGCTGGGAATTATCATAATTCATGGAGTAAGCATTTTTAAAAACTAATGGGGAAGGGCTATTTAAATGAAACGGCAATTGGGATAAAAAAGACGAATGAAAAATCTAACTGGAGCAGAGGGTATAAAAGGGGCTGCTACACACAGAAAGGGCATTTCGCCTTGAGACACAGAAGGAGCAACATCACAGAGACTAGACAAACACACAGAAGTTT
>NW_028187225.1:0-2500 GCF_057381845.1 Rhamphochromis longiceps
GTTTGGTCCACAGGATGGCGCCTAGCTGGGAAGTCCTGTACATTGCATATTAAAAGTTGTTGCAAGTGCACTCACATGTATTTTTTGTGTAAAAGAGACACACACACACACACACACACACACACACACACACACACAAGCTGGTCAGCTGCTTTGCAACTCAATGCGGTACAAATCGACTTGTGTGCCTCTTTTTCTCTTTGGGTTTTCTGTGTGTTTTTTTAAATTTTTAAATCCACAGCAAGTGTCTCTCTCTCTCTCTCTCTGTCTGTCTCTCTGTCACACACACACACACACACACACACACACACACACACACACACACGCACACACACACGCTCAATGGAGTATAAAATAAAGACCGGGGCAGTTCTCTCACTGCAGTCTCTTAGAGTGGAGGCTGCCCTTGCTAGCAAGAAGTTCTGTGTGTTTCTCTTCTCTGAGTCTTTACTGAAGAAGTGTTTTATAACATTTTCCTTAACAACTGACATGTGTTTTTTGTGTAAAAGAGAGAGAGACACACACACACACACACACACACACACACACACACACACACACACACACACACACACACACACACACACTCAGCGGCTCAGAGATGAGGGAAAAACAACAGAAATCAGGATAGATTTTAATGTCAGGAGATGCCCTGTGATGCTGGGGCCATTGTGTAAGATTGGAATGTGTACCAGTGGCTGGTGGGTGGTCCTTGAAGGTCCCGGGAGGAGGCGGCGAGGAGGCAGCGGGTGGCTGGGCTTGAGCTGTGGATCAGGGACGTCATTAATTCTGCCTGGTGCTGCGTGTGCCCTGTGCAGCTTGGATGTCTGCCGCTGACGCTCTGTGGTTCCTGTTCCTGTCATAAAAGGCCCTGTACAAGGGGAGAAGAAATGCATCATTGGTTACCAAAATAAAACAGTGTCTTTCTGCCTGTGTCATTCTGTTTGGTTTCTTTGAGCGTTTGTTTCTTAAATACACAGCAAGTGTCTCTCTCTCTCTCTCTCTCTCTCTCTCTCTCTCTGTCTGTCACACACACACACACACACACACACACACACACACACACACACACACCAAAGCACACACACACACACACACAGACACACACAGACACTGTGAGGTTTGCAGTGCAAAATTTGAATTTTAGTGCATGGTGATTTGTCTCCCTCCAGTGGCCCACGGCAGGTATGATGAGGCTTAAATGATAGGTTATGGGGAAAAAGCCAGGAGAGGATGGGACAAAAGTGGAATAACTGAAAAAGTAAGAGGTGTAGAGGGCTGATGTTGGTGTCTAGGTGGGGGTTTTGGTGGGTGCCGGACGCTGTGGCGAAGAGGCCACGCCGATGGCTTCTTCGGTTCTGGAGATATGGCGAATCGGACCAAAAAGGATGGGACAAAAGGGTCCCAGTCGGAGAAAGGAAGGTGCAGAGGGCCTGGTTCCACTGGCATTGCGTTGCCCGTGTGCGGGCGCATCCGCAGGTGCCCAACATGGCATGGTTCAGAGTACCTTTGCAGGAGGCTTAGGGATAGGTTAGGGGGTAATAGCCAGAATTTGACGGAATAAAATGGAATAACTGGGAAAGTAAGTGTCGTAGAGGGATGAAAGTGGTGTCTACGGGGGGGTTTCGGGGTGCTCCGGACACCCTGGTGAAGACCCCATGTCGATAGCACCAACGGTTCTGGACTTGGTGTAAATGGGTCAAAATTTGACGGAATAAAAAGGTCAAAGTGGCAGATAGGAGTGTCCGATCGGGACGATTCCACCACCACTGTACTCAGCAGGCCCTGCCGGGTCGTTAGACACGCAGCATGGCAGGGATCGGTGACATAACATGTAGCAGTTTCCCTTCACAGAAGCGTCTGCAGCAGGTGGGTGGAGGAGGAGGCAGCAGAACCAGGCCTTTGGAGCACTGTGTCATCTCCTGGTCCTGATGCTTTGAATCTCCCTCTCTGTCTGTCTGTCTGTCTGTCACACACACACACACACACACACACACACAAGCTGGTCAAGTGCTGTGCAACTGGGATTGCACCTGTCGTCCACAGGAGGGCGCCTAGCTGGGAAGTCCAGTACATTCCATATTAAAGTTGTTGCAAGTGCATTTTTTGTGTAAAAGACAGACAGACAGACACACACACACACACACACACACACACACACACACTGTAAGGTCTGAAGTGCAAAATTTGAATTACATTCCTTTGTATCTCTCCCTCTCTCTCTCTCTCTCTCTCTCTCTGTCTCTCTCTCTCTCTCTCTCTCTCTGTCAACACACACACACACACACACACACACACACACTGTAAGGTCTGAAGTGCAAAATTTGAATTACATTCCTTTGTATCTCTCCCTCTCTGTCTCTCTCTCTCTCTGTCTCTCTCTCTCTCTCTCTCTCTCTGTCAACACACACACACACACACACACACACACACACACACACACACACACACACACACACACACACACACACACACACACCAAAGCACACAGACAGAAGCT
>NW_028187225.1:27500-30000 GCF_057381845.1 Rhamphochromis longiceps
TATGATGAGGCTTAAATGATAGGTTATGGGGAAAAAGCCAGGAGAGGATGGGACAAAAGTGGAATAACTGAAAAAGTAAGAGGTGTAGAGGGCTGATGTTGGTGTCTAGGTGGGGGTTTTGGTGGGTGCCGGACGCTGTGGCGAAGAGGCCACGCCGATGGCTTCTTCGGTTCTGGAGATATGGCGAATCGGACCAAAAAGGATGGGACAAAAGGGTCCCAGTCGGAGAAAGGAAGGTGCAGAGGGCCTGGTTCCACTGGCATTGCGTTGCCCGTGTGCGGGCGCATCCGCAGGTGCCCAACATGGCATGGTTCAGAGTACCTTTGCAGGAGGCTTAGGGATAGGTTAGGGGGTAATAGCCAGAATTTGACGGAATAAAATGGAATAACTGGGAAAGTAAGTGTCGTAGAGGGATGAAAGTGGTGTCTACGGGGGGGTTTCGGGGTGCTCCGGACACCCTGGTGAAGACCCCATGTCGATAGCACCAACGGTTCTGGACTTGGTGTAAATGGGTCAAAATTTGACGGAATAAAAAGGTCAAAGTGGCAGATAGGAGTGTCCGATCGGGACGATTCCACCACCACTGTACTCAGCAGGCCCTGCCGGGTCGTTAGACACGCAGCATGGCAGGGATCGGTGACATAACATGTAGCAGTTTCCCTTCACAGAAGCGTCTGCAGCAGGTGGGTGGAGGAGGAGGCAGCAGAACCAGGCCTTTGGAGCACTGTGTCATCTCCTGGTCCTGATGCTTTGAATCTCCCTCTCTGTCTGTCTGTCTGTCTGTCACACACACACACACACACACACACACACACAAGCTGGTCAAGTGCTGTGCAACTGGGATTGCACCTGTCGTCCACAGGAGGGCGCCTAGCTGGGAAGTCCAGTACATTCCATATTAAAGTTGTTGCAAGTGCATTTTTTGTGTAAAAGACAGACAGACAGACACACACACACACACACACACACACACACACACACACACACACACTGTAAGGTCTGAAGTGCAAAATTTGAATTACATTCCTTTGTATCTCTCCCTCTCTCTCTCTCTCTCTCTCTCTCTGTCTCTCTCTCTCTCTCTCTCTCTCTGTCAACACACACACACACACACACACACACACACACTGTAAGGTCTGAAGTGCAAAATTTGAATTACATTCCTTTGTATCTCTCCCTCTCTGTCTCTCTCTCTCTCTGTCTCTCTCTCTCTCTCTCTCTCTCTGTCAACACACACACACACACACACACACACACACACACACACACACACAACACACACACACACACACACACACACCAAAGCACACAGACAGAAGCTGGTCACAACTGCTGTGCAACTGGGATTGAACCAGGGGGGCTCCCTCTGCTGGCTCAATGCGGTACAAAGTGTCTGAAGGAGTTATACCGGCGAAAATAACATCTTTCAATTGCATGTTTGGTCCACAGGAGGGCGCCTAGCTGGGAAGTCCAGTACATTCCATATTAAAGTTGTTGCAAGTGCATTTTTTGTGTAAAAGACAGACACACACACACACACACACACACACACACACACACACACACACACACACACACACACACTGTAAGGTCTGAAGTGCAAAATTTGAATTACATTCCTTTGTATCTCTCCCTCTCTCTCTCTCTCTCTCTCTCTCTCTGTCTCTCTCTCTCTCTCTCTCTCTCTCTGTCAACACACACACACACACACACACACACTGTAAGGTCTGAAGTGCAAAATTTGAATTACATTCCTTTGTATCTCTCCCTCTCTGTCTCTCTCTCTCTCTGTCAACACACACACACACACACACACACACACACACACACACACACACACACACACACACACACACACACACACACACACCAAAGCACACAGACAGAAGCTGGTCACAACTGCTGTGCAACTGGGATTGAACCAGGGGGGCTCCCTCTGCTGGCTCAATGCGGTACAAAGTGTCTGAAGGAGTTATACCGGCGAAAATAACATCTTTCAATTGCATGTTTGGTCCACAGGATGGCGCCTAGCTGGCAAGTCCTGTACATTGCATATTAAAAGTTGTTGCAAGTGCACTCACATGTATTTTTTGTGTAAAAGAGACACACACACACACACACACACACACACACACACACACACACACACACAAGCTGGTCAGCTGCTTTGCAACTCAATGCGGTACAAATCGACTTGTGTGCCTCTTTTTCTCTTTGGGTTTTCTGTGTGTTTTTTTAAATTTTTAAATCCACAGCAAGTGTCTCTCTCTCTCTCTCTCTGTCTGTCTCTCTGTCACACACACACACACACACACACACACACACACACACACACACACACACGCTCAATGGAGTATAAAATAAAGACCGGGGCAGTTCTCTCACTGGAGTCTCTTAGAGTGGAGGCTGCCCTTGCTAGCAAGAAGTTCTGTGTGTTTCTCTTCTCTGAGTCTTTACTGAAGAAGTGTTTTATAACATTTTCCTTAACAACTGACATGTG
>NW_028187225.1:44558-82058 GCF_057381845.1 Rhamphochromis longiceps
GGCCAACCAATTGTTTCAAAATTATTTATTGTTCCAAACCATTTTAACTATAATCAATAGAGAGGATTAGTAATATACAGATTTAGTGCTACGGCAGAAATGATTAGAGAAATGTTTGTTTTATAAAACCTGCAATCTTTTGAAAACCAGTATAAAACCTGCAACCTGTCTAAAACTGGCATAAAACCATTATAAAAACTCTTTTTAAACCAATTTGCAAGTACTCAAAAATGTTTATATGTGCACTGTGCCTGTACAATGTAAAAAAAAAAAAAATCTACACATGTATCAATGAAATCAACTTAAATCTCCCTTTCAAATGGGTGTTCTTATAAATTTTGAATGTAGAATACCACTGCAGGCCAACCAAGCACACATGCACATGCATGTGCACATACACATGCACACATGCATGCAAACACACTACTGTGCAGTGTTAAGTTCACAATTAAGTTTGCGAATCTTAGAGGTCATCTTGTTAAAGTCAAGCTCCATCATAATCTTTTGAAGAGCCTCAAAGGTGAACCTGAATCCTCGTGGATATTCCATATTAAGAGCATAACAGAGTCCAAAGACCATTGCCACTCCAGCTGCCACAGAAGGCAACTCATTCAGGACTTCCACACCATCAATGATTATCCCGATGTCTCGAGGCTGATGTAGGAGGCTTGAGTTGTCCCTGAAGACGAAGAGTGCCATGGTGGTACTCTGCAGCTCTTCCTCAGCTTCATCTTTCTGGGATATCTTGAGGTAAAATATGGAACAAAATGTACAAGTGAAGAACTGAAGTCTGGCACACCTGATAAATCTTTGACCATAATAAACTACTATTTTGATAGTTGTTTGGTCACAGACTATTAGAACAATTATTTGACTAATCAGATTGTGAATTGCATAATCATTAAATTAAATCAATGGTGGAACATTTTCATAAATGTTCCACAAAGCCCAAGAAAAAAAAAAAGAAAACAATACAGAACCCTAAGATATTAACTTGATGAGTTGATTAATCGTTGCTGTCCTACATTAATCACTGCATTTAATAGCAGAGTTGTCAAATTTACATCAAGAGACTGCATCTCATGTAGAGACAGAACAGATATGGACATACCATGTATTCTTTTATCAAGTCCTCAACACATCAGCAAGGTGAATGAGAGGATAATGAGGGAGAGTCTAGATTATTATGAAATGTTTAAAAAGGATGTGCAGTGTAAATGCAAAATGATACCTGTTCAGATTAAATGAAAATGTATGCTTCAGCCATGGAATGGATGGAGCGATCTGTGGTTCTGAAAGCATACAGAAAAAAAAGAATAATGTTACTTCTCTATAAAACACATTACATAGAAAAACCAAGAAATACGTAACATGACATACCAAACAGTCTACAGACCAGCCATTAGCGACTAAGTTTGGCATAGGGTCAATTTTTTGCTGTTAAAATTAAAATTTCTTCAGAAAATGCACATTTTTCCGAGCTGCGCCTGAAAGTCAATTGAAGGAATTAGTCTTATGTCATTGATCTTATATGCTGGCTTGTTATTTCTGTCTCTAAATCATGCACATTAATAATTATCTTTTGCGCTCGGTGTACACACACATAACACACAGATATTTATATGAAGAGAGACAAACGTGCGCGCACAAACACAAGCTTGTGTCTAGAAACCGCGAGCTCACCAGAAAAATTCAAACGAAGCGGAGCACGGAGTTATACTATGAATGTTATGAACTATGAACTTATGCTAGCTAGCTTTATCCACCACCGATGCATCGTGGTAACGCTAGCTAGTTAGGCAAAAAGCCGTTTTTTACCAGTATACTAACTTGTATTCCCGACTGTGATGGTCGGTTTCTGGTAACCAGTTCTAACGTTGCGCAGGATAGCTAGCTAGCTTATAGCTAGCAGCTACAATCATGCAAAAATTAGGGGTGGCTGTCGACCCAGCTTAAATGGGGTTATTTTCTGCGATTTTGGCAATACAAATTATAAAAGCTTTTGTAACACACTTGGCTTTACTTACGTTTATTTTCAGATGAAATTAATCAAAGATGTGACATGATGTTTCCAGCAGCCATGCAGAATAAAAATGGGTCCCGGTCTATTTCTGGTGGGCGTGTTCAAGTGCAAATCACTTTGACTCAAATTAAAGATATTATCTGTTCAGCATGAAAAGAAATATATGTTTTGAGAGAAATCAAAAACTTTGCGTTGCGATGTTCACAATCCTGTACTGACACTATGGGCACATTTTTAGAAATCTATTTAATTCCACAGAAAGGTTAGCCACTTTAGTGTTTCACTTGTGACCTATTTATAGCTCACTGAAGATGGTTTTAAAATGCAACAATGTTCGGAGATAGAGAGAAAAAAAAAAAAGAACTTTGGTGCAGGTGCAGGTGCAGGTGCAGTCTTTATGTAGCTTTCTGGTGACCTTAAAAGAACCTTTACGAAGCCCGTTGACAGGCCTTTAATCGAATGATCGGTTGGTTGATTGATAACAGAAAAAAATGACACATAAGATGGACATAAAGGACTGAAAACACCAAGAGCAAAATATTGCATCGCACTCATTTATGTAGTTTATTTTTAGATTAGATAATTTTGCAAAATAACGCAGCAAAATAAATAATAAGAGCCGGGATGTGCAGACTATTTAGCACTGAAAAAACTCCGTCCATGTGAACAGAATCAGGTGTTACCTTACCTGTTGATTAAATATCAAGACTATTTAGCAATAAGCTTACTTTAAAGGCTCGTAATAGGTGAACTGTCTTGGTATAGTTGAGTCACGCAGAGTTCATGGTCCATGTTGTGTTACTTGTTGTTTGTGTGTGTGTGTGTCACCCGATGACCCCTGGCGCCGGAGCGTCTAGACTACATTAGAGATGTGTCACAGCAAAGAGCCGCACCTGCGCTCAAAGAGAGCACATACATAGAGGTGAGGTATGAGGATAAATGGATAGATGCGGTCCTTTTTCGAAGCTGAGCGCACAGTTGTATTTCCTGCACAATCACACACGAAGTGAGGCTGTGTTTATGCCGGTTATACCATGAATATACACCCTGCAGGCACCACTTGTTTGTCAAACTGTTTATGAAGCAAAAGTCACATTTCTGTTTATTTACAAAGCAAAAAGAAGGGGGGGAAAGAGGCGTAGGAGGGGGTGGAGCGTGCGCACTAGCATACCGGCGACGGCTGTTTCCTTTCACTAAAAGGAAAAAAATAATAAAATGTGTACTTCACGTTACGGTTGAAACTGGGGGGTTTTTTTGTGTTTTTTTAATTTTTATTTTATAGAAACAATTTTTGCTCATAACCAATTGACAGGGGATTTCTTAAAATCACCCCGCAGTTCTTCAGCTGAGACACCTGAGTTAGAAAACACAAACACTGCAGCTGTCTTTAACTCGCGAGGGCAGTCATGGACGCAAGACCTGCGTCTCATCACTGTGTGCGTGCTTTATTTATACTTCTCTGTGTGTCTGTGTGTGTGTGTGTGTGTGTACAAATACAACAGAGTTATTCTAAGAATTCAGAGCTGAGGTTCCCCTTTTTCTAAATCTGCATGTTCTTACAGTAAGAGGAAGCTGTAAGTTGTTTATCATACAAGAGTTTCATGTCAAAAGTCACGTAGACATTTGCTTAGTGATAAATATTGTGTAAAGTGATAAATATTTTTTTGAAAACAAATTCTTTGAAGAAGTGTCCCTCACATCTTCCCACCTGCTTTCACTGCATAACAGCCCACCCTAGTGAGACAAGACCGAGTAAAAGAGCCTGAAAGGAGTTCAGAAGTGCCCTCAAGCACCAATTTTGCCCGCAGGCACCGCAAGATCCTTTGTTTTTCACAAAGATAACTGCTAGACTCCACGTACAGTGGTGAAGATGAAAATTTGCCACAGACCACAGCCACAGTCACGGTGTGACAAATAAAGCCAATAATTATTTCCCAGTTTGTTTGTTTTGTCATCAAATTGAGAAAATGTGTGTTTAATGAACTATTTGTACAATATAACATATATCAATAGGAGTACAAAAGGTCACAAAGGTCAAATAGTATTCTCAAGTGTAAGCTCAGTAATGGTCAAAATATTGCGTTTTTGTGACTGAAACTCATTCATGCATTTGTGTCATCACGCTTAGATTACTGTAATTCCCTGTTTACTAGCTTGGATAAATCATCTCTCTCTCGCCTCCAGACAATACAAAACGCAGCAGCCAGACTACTAACTCGCTCTACCAAGCGTGTTCACATCACTCCCATCTTATATTCTTTACATTGGCTCCCAATAGAGTTTAGAATTCGCTTTAAAATTCTTGTTTAAACATACAGAGCACTAAACGGCTCCAGATTACTTATCCAAGCTTCTTTTAAAATACACTGCTGCTCGTCATCTCCGCTCACAGACTCAGAGTCTCTTAGTTGTTCCCCGTACACGACTGAAGACAAAAGGGGACAGAGCCTTTCAGTCTGTTGCACCAAGGCTGTGGAACAGTTTACCACTACCACTACGTTTGCTTGACTCTGTGGATTCTTTTAAAAAACAGTTAAAAACTCTTCTGTTCAAACAAGCCTTTTGTTGATCTACATTTTATATTTTTTACACTAATTACATTTGATCTTTTACATTGTATATAATGTCTATTGATTTTATTGTTTATTTTAATATTTGTGTACAGCGCTTTGTGAATGTCTGTCTGTGAAAAGCGCTTAATAAATAAAGTTTACTTACTTACTTACTTACTTACTGAGCCTGCAGTTCAGAAATTTAACCATTAGATGGAGTCATTGCCAAAGCAATGTCACTTTGAATTGGAGCATCACTGGGCTGACACTCACATTACAGAGGCAGACCAAAACACACACGATTAAAATAATGTATATAAACGTGGAGAGAGATAGAGGAGAAAAAAGCAACAAACTCCACATACAACATCCAAGTTGGAAAAAGCTGGGGAGTAGTCAGTGGTATCACATGTCCCCCCAAAGTCTGTTTTCAAGCATATCTAAATAGGCTTGTGACAGGGCCATTCTGTGTCATTCTGATCAATCCTGCAGTGCTGACTCAGTTGGCAGATGTGTGGTTGTTCTCACTATGCTACTCCCACAGGCCTCCCCTCTCCTCTTCCTCCTCCTCGTTGCCATTCCCTGATGAGTTGCATCCACAGGAATCTTGATCAGAGCGCCAGGGATTGGTCTTTTGAAGCTCTCAGGGTCCCCCTGTGATTTTACTTAGTTCTTCTTTCCCTGCTCTTCCTTTGGTTAATATGTTGAGGTTTGACACATCTCCAGCCCTTCTTGTTTTTGTGCTTGAAGTAGTCCAGGGAGGCACAGAGTCCTCGTGGAAACTTTTGATGTCCATCTCAGAGTGATGACATTGTACAAAGCTTTCCTTTCGTCTTGTTTTCTATAGGGTCATGCTGCTTATGCACAATGCAACCACCAAAAGGCAGCACTTGGCTGGATCTATATAAATTGCTAGAAAAACAGCAATACATGCTTCATGTTGTAAGTTGACAGTCCATGTTGATGCTGAATAGTGGCCTTAATGTGTAGATTATATAATTACTTAACTGAAATGTCCACTACAGGTTTATGTAGTTAGAGTTGGCAATCTTTCTTACAGAACATTTACTATGACTGATGTTAGTAGTCCTGTGTTTGTCCGTTATATGTCGTATGTAGCACCAGGGTCTCAGAGGAACGCTGTCTCACTTCACTCTGTACTGTAACACTATACATGGTTGAAATTAAAATAAAAGCCACTTGAATTGCCTTGTTACCTGAGATTACAGTTTACAGTTAAGCAACATATTCATTTGTAATTTATGGACCTTTTTTTTTATACAGTAGTGATCATGTTTTGAATGTTGATTCCAAGACAGCTTTTGTCTGTTTGGCTTTTTGTAATTTTAATTGTCTTTCCAATTTGCCAGAACACTTCTCCACAATCACTGTCCACATACCCAGGCCCTCTGCACCTTCCTTTCTCCGATTGGGACCGTTTTGTCCCATCCTTTTTGGTCCGATTCGCCATATCTCCAGAACCGAAGAAGCCATCGGCGTGGCCTCTTCGCCACAGCGTCCGGCACCCACCAAAACCCCCACCTAGACACCAACCTAACCCCTAATTATTGCTAGTTATTTTAATTGTTTCCCCAGCCCCGATTTCTGAGTGAAGGTACGCGTTTCAGGATATTTCATTGAAATATTGCTCTAATATTTTCAGTTTAGTTCTGGCACAAGGCACACAACACAGACACACTGAGCTCGGCCTGAAGAAGGCGAAGGAACGCCGAAACGTCGCGAAGAGCTCAGTAGATGCGCGTAAACCCAAGATGGGCAATTTTTTTGAACTGGGGCAGGGGTACCACCATCCTGTCCCACGGTGGAGAGTGCATCTCAAGGAACCGGCGATTGCTGGTTCCCTGATCTTTTTTCAACACCCTAACCCTTTACCACAGACGTGGAGTCAGGACCCGCTGTTCACTTTCAGTCAGTACACTGAAAATGAGTTTCATCAGACTAACCACAAATGTACGACAGTCAAGAACTTCTGCAGCTCTGAGCCAAGTTTCCTAAACAGTCTGCAGTATGAGGAGGACGAGGGATTATCTTCCACAACCTAACAGTGTACAGTGACTGATCAGGCAGTACAGTTTTAGGAACCTTTTTAACTGAGGCAGGATGGCATTTTGGTTTTTAATCAGAATCTACCCTTCAGCCAGAATTCATTTAAAGAGCTGTGGGAACATCTACCTGTGACTGAATCTCTGTCCGTCAGTTTGGACACTACCTCAACCGTGAACAGCATTGTTTTTATACTTGGATCTGTTGTGCCAAAGTAGGTAGTTTCCCCTGTGCTGGGAGCACGCAGGAAGTACTGATGTTTTCATTTTGTGAAAAAGTGAAAAATTAGTATCGTTACATTACCATTCAGTTTGAGGGTTACAACAGAAAATTATGTTATATATATATATATATATATATATATATATATATATATATATATATATATATATATATATATATATATATATATATATATATATTATTATATATAAAATTATATATTTATTGGAAAAGCCGACGTAGGACAGTTTTCCAATTTCATTGTACTACTGTACTATGTATGACTGTGAAATGACAATAAAGAGTTATCTTATCTTTTCTCATCTCACGGGGTATCAGATGGGATTATTTTAATAAAACATTAACATTTTGGCTGATAACTATTTTTATTCTCCTGTAACTTTACTCTAAAAAGAGCTAAATCCTCTAAAGTTTCAGGAGTAATGCGTCATAATAAGAAGTGTTTGTGAATGAAAAATCAGCAATGTGGGATACTGTTTGTCCGTGATTTACACAGGGGGAACAAATTGTGGCAGGATCAGCCTGATATTATTTGTATCCCACTATAACTTCGTTGTATAAAGAGCTAACATCTCAAAAATGTCAGGAGTAGTTAGTCATTATGAGAAGTGTTTGTAAACTAAAAATCAACAATGTGGGATACTGTTTGTCCGTGATTTGGACAGTCCAGCGTGTGCTCCGGACGCAGGGGAAACAAATTCTGTCGGGGATACCTAGTTTGGCAGGACACCTGTCCGAGTATCAGGTGAACTGAACTTATGGTAAGAAGTTATGACCTGCAGTCTATCTGGGTCAGATATAAACCAATTTTAGGTAGAGTTTATTTTTGTTATGCTGACTTTTTACAGTCAGTTACAATACCTAGCTAGCATGATGGAGTTTCCATACAGCTGGGCGGGTGCTTTGATGTTACTGATACCATAGTGAACTGTATTTTATTCATAAGGTTAGTTAGTAGAGTTGCCTGTAAAAAAGACGGAATCAACCCTCATTCAGAGAAAATATCACGCGTTTTGTATTAAGGTGAAAAGGAACACAGTTTGTCCCGGACTTCAGCTAGAATGGAAAAAAAGACACAAAGCTAGATTTATTCTGTCTTTACGCTGTCAGCTGCCTCTTCTCCTCTCATTCTCCCCCCTCTCGCTCCTGTTGCTACTTCAACGGCTTTTCTCGTGTTTATTTATCGCCCACTTTGCGCCAGAAAGAAGAAACCAGCGGATGTCGCGCTAAACAAGAGCAGCACGTTTAAGCTTGATCAGCTGCTGTTAGAATTTGGAATTTGATATTACTTTCTAGTATCAGCTGATGTTTGCTGGAGCCACAGCTGTAAAAGCTGCTGCTCATGATGGTTTGTATATCTGGTGAGAGGGAAACATGAAGATGAATCCAGGAGATGTCCTTACTGAATCATCAGAGCTGGACAGGTGATGGAGAAAGGTTTACCTTTTAGGTGACAGGAATGAGTTGAAGGAAAGTTATGAGCTGTTTCTGAGAGACAAATAACACCATTATTATGTTGCCAAATGATGTTATAACACCATAACATCATTTGGCACACTGACTTCTGAGGACATTTTAAATGGCACTCGCCATCAGAAAGGTTGCCTACCCCTGGTCTAGAAGAACAAAGTAAACTTCGGGAGAACGGACCAGTTAGTTTTAACAGCTCTTAAAGTAACATGAGAAACATTTTTCACCAAGAAATTCAGTTCAGTGGGTGGGTCAATGGGTCGTTCAGTGGGTCGTTTAGTGGGTTGTTCAGTAAGTGGGAAAAGTGGGCCTTTCATTTTGTCATTCAGTAGGCAAAAGGGGGTGGGGTGGGGGTGGATTCCTATTCCCACATATGTAACAAACTTGATTCAAACACTCAAAGTTAAACAAAAGAAGTTCTCATCACCTTAATATGTTCAAGTGCATAGTGTGGAGGACGTACTAAGGCCTCGAGGCACTCAGATGTAAAACCCAATATTGGTGAGGGTTTTTTAAATTTGTAAATTGGTGAGATTTGACCCGGCAACGACAGGAAGGTTACATACACAGCAAATGTCTTACACACACACACAACCAGACAGGCATGCACACAGAATGCTTAACAGTTAAAACTGAAATGCATGAACCCATCTCTCTTTGGCATGTTTATAATGCTTTTCCACAATGAGAGAGAAAGCAAAAAGAGACAGGAGCCAAAACCATCAGGTGGTGTACAGTACTGAAAAAGAACAACAGAAGGAGTATTTTCAGCGTGTGTTATTACGAGTGTTAAATGGGAATACTCTCAGTGGTGCCTCTGTAGAAGGTGCTCATAACCACACACAGGCACACACACATGATTAAACAATAAATGAAAAAAAACACACTAAAAGAGTTCAGAAGTGAGAAATCTATGAGCTGAATGTTCATAAACTGTTCATACATACAGTTATAGGTACATGAACATTTACCTATAACTGTAACTTGTGTTTCAGTGCTGCAGCCTATGACCTGCTTGACTTCCAGGTGTGAGAACCTGCAAATGTCCAGAGTCAGGAGAGACTGGGGGACCCACTTTAGCAGGGTCATCTGTGTTGGCTTTGGGACCCTTGATGATACAGGGGGACACAGTCACAAGCGCCTAAGGAAGAGTATGAGCAGGAACCAGCACCAGCTGAGAGATGGCCAATATGTAGACAGACTGTTCCCTCTTTGTGAAGGACTGATAGAAAAGTTTAAATATATATATATATATATATATATATATATATATATATATATATATATATATATATATATATATATATATATATATATATGAATACCGATGAATGTGTGTTGTTGCTATACAGCCTGGTTATATGTGCCCCTTTTTTTACTTTGAGCACCACCTTCTTTAAAGACTGCTGCACAGCAATAGCCGGCTTTAATTTTTACAATTTGTATATATATATATATATATATATATATATATATATATATATATATATATATATACACACACACACACAAAGTAACACTCGGGAGAATGGACTAGTTAGTTTTAACAGCTCTTAAAGTAACATGAGAAACATTTTTCACCAAGAAATTCAGTTCAGTGGGTGGGTCAATGGGTCGTTCAGTGGGTCGTTTAGTGGGTTGTTCAGTAGGTGATAAAAGTGGGCCTGTCATTTTGTCATTCAGTGGGCAAAAGGGGATGGGGAAGCATACAGCTACAAGGACATAAATGTAGCCAACTTGTGATATGCTATTGCCACTCTGTTTCCGCAGGACACTGAGAGAGAGAAAGACGACAACAGAAGACAACGGTTCAATTTTAATGTAAGTACTGTTTGTTGGGCTTTTAAGTGGTTGAACATGTAAAACTTGCATGTGCCATTCTCCTCATTTTTAAAATTTAAAACTTGTTTTAAAACTTTTTTTTCTTTAAGTTTTTTTTGGGGGGGTGGGATGGAAGCAAAGTTTGTGTGTGGATGTATTGTTGTTGTTCTTTGTTTGTTTTCTCATACTATCAAAATAAACTAAATTGATATGCAGTTTTTCTCTCTCACTTTCTGCCTCTCACTCTTTGTATTTACAGTGCAAACAAGATGGAGAGAAACGTTGTCTACTGCCTGCTTTGTAAAAAGCCGCAACAGTCCATTCGCACACACCTGAGCAGAGTGTGCCTGAAAGACTGCACACCACAGAAATGTGAGGAAGAAGCTTCCAGAGCCATTGCTTCACAGAAGCTGTTTTCTAATGAAGGTAGAGTGTGGAACTTCTCAGAGCTCCAGGAGTACTGCAAGGATGAAGAATCTTGCATTAAACTCTGCACTCGCCTTCAAACACGTGGATTTATCATCACGAACAGTCCCCAAGCGTTTTCGACAGTCGTGCCAACAGCGAGGTATGATGACCTTATTGCCACTTCCACATATTGGATGACACATACAAACTTTCAATAATGTCTTACCTCTGTCACATTTGCAATAGGTCTGATAAGAAGGAAATTCTTGCCGTGGCCAAGAAGGATATTGAATATTTCCACACAAGACTTTCTGGCGGTGATTGCATCCCCACATTTGCAATGACTACCTTCAGACAGTACTGCGAGGCCATCCTGATTTTACAACATGGACTGACAGCAAATGCTGTTCAAGAACTTTGTGTAAGTGCACCACCAACAACAAAAGTGCACGATAAGTGAAATGACAGCTGATGTAAGTCTGTATTTCTTTAAGCTCCAACACCTTTTTTTTTACATACACAGGTAGAGGACTGGATGGCGCGGAAAGCAGTAGCTGATGGTGTTGAGCTGAGTGGTAACTTGAAGATAACCAGCCAGGAAGAACAAGTAAGTCATTCATTCTCAGCAGCGACTCTCTTCTTGCTCTATAGGCACCTTGTGAATTGATTTTATGAGATATTTAACATTGATTCCTTTTTTTCTCTGCAGTTGTTGGACTGCTATTTTAGGAACATCCGTCCAGTGTCCTTGGAAAATCAAATTGCTGGCAGCGATGACAGGGGCAAGTTCTTCCTAGGAGAATGTGGGGTCCCACTGTCCAACCCATCATTAGATGTAAAACGCCTGAGAGCGAGGTGAGTGCTTGACCTAACTGGATCAATAGCATATTAAGAAAGATTTGTTTCTTTGATCTGACAGAGAAACCCTAACCCTGGACTCATAACAGTCAGCCACATATGTTGCTGTATGTCAGAGATGTTCGCCCCTTGTATTTTGGCTTTTTCATCTCTCTGGGCTCTCTAATTAATTTGCATGCATTAAAAACCACAGATACCTGAGCACTGAACCTGGGGATGCTATGGCTGAGTCAGCATCAAGCTCAGTAGGAGGACTACCGACACCAGGACAGGCCAGGTACACTTTTTTTTAAAAAATATCACACACTACCACAAGTCAACCTGTGTTACACGTTTCCACATTTAAAAACTTTTGATGGATTTGATGCATCCCCTCCTCTACACCTTTCATGTAGCACATCATCTACGCACCTGCCACTCCAAGAATGGGATGCCTTCCTCCAGGCCTTCCCGGTCACCCTGAATGGAGAGCCACCATCCAAACGGCAGTGTGTACAGGCTGGCTTTCCACAGCACAGACACCACTACAAGAAATGGAGGGATATTCAGCTGAAGAAAAGAGTTGGGTACATTCTCGGTAAGGCCTGGGCATGTCATGTTAATGGAGCTGCTTCTGTTGCATTGCTTTGTTTGTTTTGTATGTATTTCAGAATGAAAATACTTTAATAATCTCTAAGAAAATTATGTGGGTTACACTTGTGTAGAGACAATAGCAGTAACAGTCTGAACTAATTAAATAATACAATACATGTAAGTATAACCCACTCAATGTTGTACACCCAAATATACACAGATAGCTCAATTATAAATATAAGGAATATTTTAAGGTACAAATACGTGATTGACTAAAATGCATATGGTTGATTTTTCATTTTTAAGCCGCAATAATCACTTGCATTATTTCTTGTACGTCGCTTTGTGACCACTTCATTTAGGTCAGTCAGTTGGCAGAAGAGGAAACCCACCTCAGCCTGCACGTGTGCAGATGGCTTTGGACAAGGAGAAATGGCACACCAACAAGCCCACTGTCAATGCCATCTTGCAGGCCTGGGTTGTTCCGCAGCCCAGTATACAAGACAACCAGTCCCTCATGTCTTCGATTGCAGAGCAGAAGTGGAAGGGCCTGGCTTTGCAAGACTTCGGGGAACGGAAGGGCAAAGGTAAAATGCACACAACATTTAGACAAATTGCAAGTGAACGTTTCTAAGAGCCCTGTCATGACCGATGGTATCTTTCAACTTACAGGTGTGATCGCACTTATGCCTTTCCACAAAGGGGATATAGTGTGCGATTACCACGGGACATATATCACTGAAGCAGAAGGGAAACGGAGGCCCCAGTCGGGGTATCTGTTCTTCTTCAGGGACGAGTGTGACCGAGGGATGTGCATCGATGCCACTGCATTCCCCTGTGCCTGTCATCCCGACATTGACACCTATGGGAGGCGAATGAACCATTCCCGAAAAAATCCAAACATCAAGCCCCAGAAGTTTACAATGAACTTCCCTGCAGGACCTCAGGAGACAATACTTTTCATTGCCCTGAAGGACATCGCAGTTGGTGAGGAGGTGTTATGGGACTACGGAGTAACTCGGAAATCTTATGGTGGTGAAGGGGAAGACTTGGAGTGGCTGGACAGCTGACTTTCATTTTATCTGTTCTTTTCCTATTCTCTTTGCATGGGCTTTTTTATGTAGTGATTTTATTCTTAAAAAACACAGCTGTTTTTACATTGTCTTGCATGTAATTTAAATGTGGTTTGAGGGTTTTTTGTTTTGTTTTGTTTTGTTTTAATTTACGTATTGAAATAAAGTGTCATGTTTCCAAATTTCACTCTGCTTCATATTGTATTATTTACGTTCACTGTTTCGTGTTTTATTGTGAAAGTCTTGTGTTTCCATGTTCAGGTGTCTGGTTTTGCTTCCACTGTGGCTCCATTTTAATTTCTCATTTGTGTTCCCCGCGTCTTGATGCCTCCTGAAGAGCATGATGATTAACATAGCCAAGGTGATTATGAAACACGTCAGGTTTACAGATGAATAATAACAATAATAATAATAAATGTGAGATACTAGCTCTACATGAGTGTCTCCTGCAGTTAATATGTAATACACAGATGAAAGATGAGGTGAGATATCTAGGCATTATCTCTTGTCATTTGAAAGATTAACTACTAACAGAAAATAAGAATATCTCAATAATAGACTTAGAATTTTCTATCCTAAGCCAATTTTAAACAGGTGCCTGCAGATTCTTTGGGAGAATTTGGACAGTCTGTCTGACATCTGCATTGACTCATATTTGTTTAACAGCCCGGGTCTGCGCTCAGGTGTCGCACTTTGGATAAATAAGATAAATAAGGAGACCAAGGCCCTGTACAGGCTCTTGGTAAATGCATTGAGGAAATTAATGACTGGTTGTGCCACAATTTTCTCCAGCTAAACAAAAACAAAACTGAGGTAATAGTCTTTGGCGCCAAAGAAAAACGATTACAGGTCACCAGAGAACTTCAATCTATACATCTAAAAACCACAAACCAGGCGAGAAATTTGGGTGTAGTGATGGATGCAGACCTAAACTTGAAAAAGAAAAGAAAAACACATTAAGACAATAACAAAGTCAGCTTACTATCACCTCAAGAATATTTCAAGGATAAAAGATCTGATGTCTCAACAGGACCTGGAAAAACTAGTCCATGCATTCATCTTTAGTAGGCTTGATTACTGTAACAGCATCTTTACAGGTCTACCTAAAAAATCAGTCAGACAACTACAGCTCATTCAGAACTCTGCTGCTCGAGTCCTCACTAAGACCAAAAAAGTGGACCACATCAGTCCAGCTCTGAGGTCTTTACACTGGCTGCCTGTCCGTCAGAGGATAGACTTTAAAGTTCTGATGCTGATCTGTTTTGATTTTATATACTGTTTTGTTTGTTTGTTTGTTAATTAGTTAGTTTGTTTCTTTGCTTGTTTTAATCTATTTTAAATCATGCTTTTTATTTGTTTTTGTTTCTAATGTCTCTGTAAAGCACTTTGAATCACCTTGTTGTTGAATTGTGCTATACAAATAAATTTGCCTTGCCTTGCCTTGAGGAACTGCCCCGGTCTTTATTTATAATTCAGTGAGCGTTTGTTCCTTAGATTGGAATGTGGAGGTGTGTGTGTGTGTGACAGACAGACAGAGAGAGAGAGAGAGAGAGAGAGAGAGAGAGAGAGTGTGACACTTGCTGTGTATTTAAAAAACAAACGCTCAAACAAACCAAAGAGAAAAAGCTTACATGTTTTCAGTTTTCAGTTTTATTTGTCATATGCAAGTTAGCACAGGGTCAACATTGCAATGAAATGTGTTTGACGAGCAGCAGTCACTCAGCAGCTTGATACAGTAGGAGAAAATATAGGAAAATAAAATAATAAGAAAATAGAAAAATAATAAGGAGCAAAATATTAGAGAGACATGGTAAAAGAGAAAAGATGACTAAATATATATGTATCTATAAATATATGTACACTAGTGATTAAATAAGAAAATCTTGAAAAGAAATATGACGGGAGGGCAGATGGGATATTGCACAGGAATGAGCAGCAGAAAATTACAGTATTGCACTTTTAAATATAAATATCAATGACAATAAAGTGGAGTGACCAGTGCGGATTAAACATTACATGTATTATGAAACAGATGGTTTGGCGACAGTGGTCCAGGTAAATGCTACATGGACACCTGATCAGAGGACAAGGGCTTAAAAGGTGTCTGTGTGTCTGTATGTTTATATAATTGTACATATGGAGGAAAAATTTCCTAAAACCATACTTGAAATCATAACTAATGCACTTTATAAAATAAATACCTAAAGGTTTTTCAGAAATTATTACATAGAATAACATTTGGGACGTTCAGTGGGTGTCGTTCACTGGCTCATTCAGTCAGTGTCGTTGAGTGGGTGTCGTTCACTGGCTCATTCAATGAGTCGTTCAATGGCTCATTCAGTGAGTGTCGTTCAGTGGGTGTCGTTCACTGGCTCATGCAGTCAGTGTCTGTTAAGAAATATAGTCTAAAACACTTCTTCAGTAAAGACTCAGAGAAGAGAAACTTCTTGCTAGCAAAAGTGCAGTCTCCAGAACTGAGAATAAGACAAGGTACGACCTCTCTCATGCTCCTAGGATGTGGGGGTGAACACCCTAAAATGTTACAGACCTCCTAGGATGAGACATTCTTTCAATATGCCACCAACTATATACTTGTATATTTATTATTTATATATTTACCATATACTTCTACACACAAATGATTACATGCAGCATTCTACCATATGCAAACTTATATCATTAGCACTTAGACCCCCGGAGAGCAGTCATTTTGGTTTTCTACCTTAGACCCCTGCGGAGTCATCATTTTGCGTTTCTACCTTTAAAAGCCGGAGAGCAGTCAGTCAAATGCTGGAGTCGTTCATATGTATATTAGGTCGTTACCTAGGAATTCTGGAGGGAGGGGAGTGGGGGTGAGTGATTGAGGGGGTGGGGGAGTGGAGTGTTTCAGTTTGCCATCTTAGGGAGAAATCAACACATGTCCTTTGTATGTCCTTTGTTGCTGACATTTATTGATGAAAACAGTACAAAAAACCAACCATTTGTACACATATTTACAAATAATGATAAAAAGTGAGTGAGTACATTTCAACATGCATGTGTTGATTTCTCCCTAAGATGGCAAACTGAAACACTGAAACACTCCACTCCCCCACCCCCTCAATCACTCAGTGAGTGATTGAGGGGGTGGGGGAGCTGCTAAAAGCGGTGAGCTTCCTTTTGTGTTTCATCTTGATGCATTCTCAATCATCCAGGGAAACAAATCTCCAAAAGTCACCAACTTGGAGTGTTTCAGTTTGCCATCTTAGGGAGAAATCAACACACATGGGTGTATGTCCTTTGTTGCTGACATTTATTGATAAAAACAGTACAAAAAACCAACCATTTGTACACATATTTACAAATGGCCTGCTGAGTGGTACATGGAGCAAGTTTTGGGTGGCTTGCGACCTAAAATCCAAGTACACAGATGCAAAAAAAATCAGGCCACTGTGCGATGTGTTCACTGCTACAGGTACACATGTGGTAAATGCAGACGACAGATACCGTGGCAGTGCCAGGATTGTGAGTGATTGCTGAAAATGTTGAAATGTACTCACTCACTTTTTATCATTATTTGTAAATATGTGTACAAATGGTTGGTTTTTTGTACTGTTTTCATCAATAAATGTCAGCAACAAAGGACATACAAAGGACATGTGTTGATTTCTCCCTAAGATGGCAAACTGAAACACTCCACTCCCCCACCCCCTCAATCACTCACCCCCACTCCCCTCCCTCCAGAATTCCTAGGTAACGACCTAATATACATATGAACGACTCCAGCATTTGACTGACTGCTCTCCGGCTTTTAAAGGTAGAAACGCAAAATGATGACTCCGCGGTCAATTTAGCCAATTTAGCTTCCACTTCCACCATTTGACTGCTCTCGGGTTTTATAGGTAGAAAGGTAGAAGCCTGGGAATGCTAGTGTTAAAAGATTATACTGACTACTAAGCACAATTTTCCTAATAACAGTGTTGTTGAGTGGGTGTCGTTCACTGGCTCATTCAGTCAGTGTCGTTGAGTGGGTTATTCAGTGAGTGTCGTTCAGGGGGTGTCGTTCACTGGCTCATTCACTGAACGACATTCATTTCCTATGGCGGCAACTTTTGACTGGACCC
The DNA here is from genome assembly GCF_057381845.1 of Rhamphochromis longiceps. Taxonomy (NCBI): domain Eukaryota; kingdom Metazoa; phylum Chordata; class Actinopteri; order Cichliformes; family Cichlidae; genus Rhamphochromis; species Rhamphochromis longiceps. The sequence continues at coordinate 61,747 of NW_028187225.1, forward strand.
TATATAAGGGGAGGAGTGCTCAGCTCAGTCATTCATGCCCTGAAACTCAGAGGAGCAGTGTCTCTGGATTTATGACCACAGCGTCTTGGTTAACTAAGACACACAACTTTTCTTTTTTTATCTGCTGTCTTGAAAGACTGTATTTACAATACAGGTAATATTTTTGGCATATTCTTAACTGTTGCAAATTGCTCTTTCCTGTTCTTTACTTACTTGATTTTAATGTGTTTTACTTACATGATTACACTTTTTTTGTCTTTCCTGGTTTAACAGTTTTTCAGTTACATTGTTTCACTTCTTTTTTACTTACCTGATTATACTTTCTGTTCTTTCCAGAACACAACAGCCATGGAGGACGTTGGTGTCGAAAACATGAAGGGTTTGGCGGATGCTTTCGCCAGATCTAAAAGCGTTGAGGATTTCCTCCTGGACCCCAACATTTTCATTCCATTGCAGGCAACGACAGTTGAGGATCCAACGAGACGTGTTTGGAGTAAATTTGATTACGACGGAGTGGTGGTTGAACTAAAAAACTTGGAAGGCCTGCATATACCCTTTTCTAGGTTGAACATGGCACCCTTCAAAATGCACCAGCTGAAAAACTCCTGGCACACCATAAAGAAACACTTTGACCTTAGTAAGTTGTCTGTGGAGGGCTTAAAAGTGCTGCGAAAGGTAAGAGGCTTTGATTTTGCCTACCTGGACGGGGGATTCAAGTTAGAAGCTATAGTAATTCCCAAGTCCCTTGTGGTGGTGGACAGAGTCTGTAAAATGGCTGACTATTTACCAAGACACACGGTGGACCTTGTTAATGGCATCTTAACAAAATTTGTTGAGTTGCTCAAAGACCTTCCACTGGAAGACCTGAGCAGACCCACGCTGCAGAAGACCATCATTCACAACAAGGGGAGCATGAACGTATTGCCGCAGGATCAAACGTTCGTACTCTCCAAACTGGATGAAGCGAAGAGGATGTTGCCGGAGCATCCAACATTGGAAGTCCGGTTCTTTGTCTACAAATTTGGACAAAAGACAAGGGACCCCTTTCATTTGTGGGAAGTAGCTGACCCTGACGAGGTTGTGCGATGTTCTCTGCACGTGGCCTGCAACCTCATACCACTGGACCCTCACACCACACTTTTCTGGTCAAGAGCAGGACTGGAAAGGATGTTTGGACCCAGAGCTAGGCTCTTCACGTCCATGTCCATGCACGAGTGTGTTAACGTGCAGACAGAACTTGACCAGCACCCACCGGACATCTTGCCAGCTTTGGCAGAGATTGCCACTAGGCCTAACGTCACCTTCTGGCAAGTTTATGTGGACAGCCCACACACTCATTATATGTCCACATTCCGGCACCCCATTAGTGGATTGATCGTCACTGGTGGCCTCGGCCACCCGAATTACGTTCAGGCGGTGGCCACCAGAGCTGAGGACTACTACATCCACATGATGGACTTGGCCAGGAAGGCAGCAGGTAATTATAACCTGAGAATAGAGATCGTGGAGGGGATAGAAGGGAAGGAACTGGCAGACTTTACAGACATTGTTTATGCATGCTCATTCTTCGACTTGAGTGCATTACATAAGTGCCTGACGGACTTCCCCCTCGTTGTACCCTTTAAACGGGAACAGGAACAGCCAAGCGTGAATGAAATACTGTCTCGCTGTCTAAAGTATATGGCTGACCAGCTCCGGCAACTTGGGGAGAAGCACACAGGCAAAGGCGGCTTTCTCCCAGTGTGGAAGGCATTCCAGCTGGAGCTTGCGCTGGAGGAGGCATTATACGGGCACCCCTTGTCCAACATGGACAGACAGTACTCTGCAGCACTCGGGACCAGCTCGCTGCACGAATTCAGTGCAACCAACATGCGGGGCTTCATGGGCCTGGGTGCAGCAACTGGTGCAGCTGTTGACGACTGCCCACCTCCTCTGGCACACTGGACAAGGGACACACTCCAGATGAAAAGAATCGAGAGGCTATTTGCTCTCACATTGACTCTCGAGTGCGAGCCTTCCGTGCTGGGACCTGAGCTTGTAAAACTCCTGCTGAAAGACCTCTTCAGGAGGAACGACGGCATCTTCATCTCAGAGCTGCAAGGGGAAAAATGCCCAGAGAATTTAAAGGGACACATTAATCTGGCTGCACTGACGGAGAACCTGGCCACCAGAGACTCCTTCCCGACCCCATTCACCTTTGCCCGGGCGAGGAAGCTTGTTGAAGGGGAAGGGAAGAATGTACAAGAATGCCTGAGAGCAGGATTCCTTGAGCTGAAGGTCAGGTGGTTCCCAGACATTAAGTACCGCGACATAAAGGGAACAAGGAGGGCTTCTTGGAACTTGATTGATTATGTAGAGATACATAATGAAGACAGGGAGCCTTCCATCGAGTCCCAGGCCATGGCCATAGTGGGAGATGTGGCCATGGAGATGGAGCGCCGTGGACTGTGCTACGCCAGGACCCTTGAAAGGTACAGAGAGCATGGAATGCCATGGCTGGCGCAAGTGATGAAGAGGATTCCGGGGAAGACTGAAAAACACACACGGAACAAGGTCTTGGTGCTGGTCAGCTCAGTGGGACTTATCATGAATAAGGATTTTGTGTCATATGAGAAAGTGAAGGACCTACTCCTGGAGCTGAAGATGACACAGGCAGAGCTCCAAAAGTACAGGATCCTTTCAACGTCAGTCTGTGAAAAGGTTTTCGGCTTCACTCTCTATAAGCTCCACTATGACATTCTTTATCGAATGGGGAACCCAAAACCCCATGCGGAGAAAAAGTTGCCTCCAGATCTCCCCCTGGAGATGGAGGAAGAGGATGCACCTGTACTTGAAGAGGATGAGGAACCTGACCTATTGCAGACGAGAGCTGTGTACATGCCCGCTCAAACCAGCAGACACTGGACACAGCAGGAAGAGGGATTTATCAACCTTGATCCAACAATCTCCACTGGCGTGGCGTACAAGGAGTATGTCGGACAATGCAAAGCAGCAAGACTACCTGCAAGGTCGTACAAGGGCTTTGGGAGAAAGCGAAGAGACCTTCTCAGGGATGCATAGGCATACAAGCTGATTTCCTGTTCTAATCATGTCCTTTCTTTATTTTGACTTTATGCTTAGAACTAGCACAGTAGGACATATTTGTTTATCTTTTGAATCCACTTTAAGACAAGTGTGAATTTGATTTCTGTTGTAGTTGATCTTGAAGAAGTGTGATCTCAGTTCATTTTGTGGTGTTCACAAGTTCCACTGTAAATAGAGGTATTTAAAATAAAAAAAAACCAAAAAAAAAAACCACCCCTCACATGGACTCTGCCTTGACGTGGCGTGAGGGCTTACGTGTCCCTCTGGGATACAACCAAAGAGTCCAGCAGCTGATCAGCGACCAGCTGAACCTCCAGGCCATAACAGTGAAGGACAGAGCAGTATACTTCCTGTCCCTCACCCTCCTGTCACTGCCTGGAGGTTCAGCTGGTCGCTGATCAGGTGTTTCTCTCCCTATCACTATCTCTCTCTCCAGGGCGGAACTGATTACGGGTTTACGCCCTCGGGCCAGCTCTCGGAGGAAGAAACACCTGTGCCTCGTCAGTGTGGATTGCATTTAAGCCAGGAAACAACGGTTGTTTTTCGCTGGATTTGTAAGAATCGCGTAAGTGAAATTCTAGCAAGTGTTTTTCCGTGTCGTTGTGTGTTTGAAACTAACAAGCGTTTCCTTATGCGCAGACCCTCTGGACTGTTTTCCCTGGTGTTCCCTGAGTGGCGAGTGTTCGAGTGGATTCCTGTGATTGTTTGGAGAGAAACGAGAGTTTTCCCCTGGATTTCCCCCCGGAGCCATGCCCGTTTCACCTTTTGTATATACACTTGTTGGACACTGTACGTTAATAAATTCTCTTGTGTGCATCCATCCCCGGAGTGCAGCGCGTGACTCCAAGTTGCACACCGTGACGCCTTCCCCACAAAGTTACCTGAATACATACCTGTTCACCAAGCACACACCTACCTACATACTTACCTGGTCGTAGCGAATACTCACCTGAATACTGTGCAAATGTTGAATAATGAAAATTAAAACAATTTGATCAACGTTTGTTGTTACTATTTATTAAATTTTATTTTCAGTTGTTCATGACGGGACAAACAGTGTTGGGGGAAAGAGAAAGATGAGAGAGATGAGAGAGAAAGATGAAGGAACAGAAAAACTGGGCAACAGGGACAGTGAGAAAGGACACAAAAGAAAAAAAAATCTCCCGTTTTTGGTTCACATTAACTTAAATAGATATTTTTTTGAAGAACATTTGATTTTTTGAAAGACAATTTAAAAAAGAGGAAAAGAAAAAAAGACTGGACACCATGGAAAACGGCTGGACTGTGGTGCGCTATGGCCGCCGGCGCCAACGTGACCGCCAAGTGTTCTGGGACGGGTACGGGTACGCTCCTTTTCCTCTCGGAGAAGGGATTATCTTCCACAACCTAACCCTAACAGTGTACAGTGACTGATCAGGCAGTACAGTTTTAGGAACCTTTTTAACTGAGGCAGGATGGCATTTTGGTTTTTAATCAGAATCTACCCTTCAGCCAGAATTCATTTAAAGAGCTGTGGGAACAGCTACCTGTGACTGAATCTCTGTCCGTCAGTTTGGACACTACCTCAACCGTGAACAGCAATACAACGGGTCATGATGAAACCTGGAGGCCAGATGACACCATGGAGATGTTTCAGATCATCAATGAGCAGCAATTAGCTGAAAACTTTGGTGAAAATCTCTTTGAGCTGCCAAATGACATTTTGCAAAAAGACGGCATTACACCTGCAGCCTCCACTGTTCCGGTTACGACAGATTACCCTGGCGAATGTGGGTTTCAGCTGAGATTCCAAAAGTCTGGAACAGCAAAATCAGTGACTTCAACTTGGTGGGGAAAATGCAAAGCAAACGTGTGGTCGCAAATTTTGAAGCCACCCTGATAACCTTCTCCCACCAACGATGTGGAGATCCAAGCCTTTTAGATCCAGTTAAAATCAAGACACTTAAAACGATGATAAATGCAAAGACTGGTAACAGCGCAAAGAACCATAAAGCAAGAGAATTTTTAAAAAACTATGAGAAATAAACTAGGCTCTGCCCATGACTCAATCTTTGCCTCTCTTCCTACCTCATCTCCTCTAACTCCATCTGCTGTCCATCTGAGAAAAAGGCACAATTTGCTATTGCATTAGTCTATTATTTAAATTGTCCACATTTAACAATTCTTCACCTAATCCACAATAAAGTAATGATAAAAACTGTTATGGAACCTAGAAATTGTATTTGTTATTGTTTTTATACTTGGATCTGTTGTGCCAAAGTAGGTATCCCCGACAGAATTTGTTTCCCCTGTGCTGGGAGCACGCAGGAAGTACTGATGTTTTCATTTTGTGAAAAATTAGTATCGTTACATTACCATACAACAGAAAATTATATATATATATGGAAAAGCCGACGTAGGACAGTTTTCCAGTTTCATTGTACTACTGTACTATGTATGACTGTGCAATGACATTAAAGAGTTATCTCATCTCACGGGGTATCAGATGGGATTATTTTAATAAAACATTAACATTTTGGCTGATAACTATTTTTATTCTCCTGTAACTTTACTCTAAAAAGAGCTAAATCCTCTAAAGTTTCAGGAGTAATGCGTCATAATAAGAAGTGTTTGTGAATGAAAAATCAGCAATGTGGGATACTGTTTGTCCGTGATTTACACAGGGGGAACAAATTGTGGCAGGATCAGCCTGATATTATTTGTATCGCACTATAACTTCGTTGTATAAAGAGCTAACATCTCAAAAATGTCAGGAGTAGTTAGTCATTATGAGAAGTGTTTGTAAAATTTGCCACCGACATCCATGTGATCAACAACAGACACACGTCATTGCCCTTCGTGGTCTAAACCAATCAGAGATAGTCAGGGGCGGGACCTCTGTAAATGTCCTTGGTCCAGCTGAAAGTGCAGGTGGATAGAGAAAGGTGAGTAGCTTGAATGAAGCGATACCGATTCATTAAATCCTGAATTGAATGAATATAAATGTATTTTACCAGAAACGCCAGAGTCTCAGGCTAAAGCTCACAAAACTATTTCAACAACAACCAGCGAATGAGAGCAGGAAACGGTAAACACAGAGCGGACCGGCGCATCAGAATTAGCTTAGCCGCCGTCGGGGCTGAAAGCCAAAAGCTCACTAATTCTGATTCGTCGTGTCTGAATCGTCTTTACGTCTTTTTTGCGCAAGATTCTGGGCTGCAGGTTTTGTCTCTCTTCAACCAAAATTCACTAGGCCAGCAGCAAAAGAAGAACCAAACTATGCTTCACATTTGATAAATATCGTCGTTAATTCCCTATTACTTTTGCTGTTTTGCTTCCAACACGATAAAAACCACAGTTCATGCACAGCTCTCGCTCTGTACTTCAAGAAAAGTTTCCCATCTCAAACATGTGTTTTCCGCATTACTCATTTGCTTATTACCCATCAGTCTACCGTTGTTTACAGCGCTGGCGGCCGCTGTCTTTTCTTTTCTTTGTACTTAAATGACCTCGGACAAGAAAGAATAATTTCTGCTGTTCAATACTGAAGAAATGTAAACTTTTTCAAATTGGGTATAATTGCAGAATATTTTTAAGGTTATCTGCTATAAAATCCATGCCAGGAAAATCTCCTTCATGTTTTTTTTTTCTATTTTATTCTCAGTTACTTTGACACAACGGCATGTGCTGTGATGTTCACATCTCTGATAAAGTTTAGTGTCAGTACTGATAAATGATCAGAATTACAAGATTTCTCACTGTCTGAGGAAAAATTGCACCAAATCGAATCTGGACCTTGTGAAGCGGAATCAAGTGGATTATAGAAATCAGTGATGATACCCAGCCCTAGTGAATATCCTAGGACCGACAGAAGTGGATATAACTGACCGTGGGCAATGAGAAAAGATGAAAAGAACGATTGATAACTTTTTTGTCAAGTTAAGGCCTGATCGATCTGAAATTCATAGCCAGTGCTCTGACAGGGAGCCATCAATCTTTGAACGCTGATTTGGGTGCGCCCAACTTTTTTTTTTTAATGGTGTGCATAAGAAAAAAAGTTTTGCGCACTCAGAGAGAGACAGTGACACTTGCTGTGGATTTGGAAAAAAAAAACACACAGAAAAACCAAAGAGAAGGACAGGCACACAAGTCGATTTGTACCGCATTGAGCCAGCAGAGGGAGCCCCTCTGGTTCAATCCCAGTTGCACAGCAGCTAACCAGCTAACCAGCTTCTGTGTGTGTGTGTGTGTGTGTGTGTGTGTGTGTGTGTGTGTGTGTGTGTGTGTGTGTGACAGAGAGAGAGAGAGAGAGAGTGACACTTGCTGTGTATTTAAGAAACAAACGCTCAAAGAAACCAAACAGAATGACACAGGCAGAAAGACACTGTTTTATTTTGGTAACCAATGATGCATTTCTTCTCCCCTTGTACAGGGCCTTTTATGACAGGAACAGGAACCACAGAGCGTCAGCCGCACACATCGAAGCTGCACAGGGCACACGCGGCGCCACGCAGAATAAATGACGTTCCTGAGCCAAAGCCGAAGCCCAGCCACCCACGCTTCCTCGTCCTGACACCTTTAAGGAGCACACACCAGCCACAGGTACACATTACAATCTTACACAATCTTACACAATGGCCCAGCATCACAACAGGTCCTCTCCTGACACTGAAAATCTCTCCTGATTTCTGTTGTTTTTCCCTCATCTCTGAGCCGCTGAGTGTGAGTGTGTGTGTGTGTGTGTGTGTGTGTGTGTGTGTGTGGGTGGGTGTGTGTGAGAGAGAGAGAGAGAGAGACACTTGCTGTGGATTTAAAAATTTAAAAAAACACACAGAAAACCCAAAGAGAAAAAGAGGCACAGAAGTCGATTTGTACCGCATTGAGTTGCAAAGCAGCTGACCAGCTTGTGTGTGTGTGTGTGTGTGTGTGTCTCTTTTACACAAAAAATACATGTGAGTGCACTTGCAACAACTTTTAATATGCAATGTACAGGACTTGCCAGCTAGGCGCCATCCTGTGGACCAAACATGCAATTGAAAGATGTTATTTTCGCCGGTATAACTCCTTCTGACACTTTGTACCGCATTGAGCCAGCAGAGGGAGCACCTCTTGTTCAATCCCAGTGGCACAGCAGCTGCTCTGCTTCTGTGTGTGTGTGTGTGTGAGAGAGAGAGAGAGAGAGAGAGAGAGAGAGAGAGAGAGAGAGAGAGAGAAATTAAAAAGCAATGAAATTCAAATTTTGCACTACAGACCTCACAGTGTCTGTGTGTGTGCTTTGGTGTGTGTGTGTGTGTGTGTGTGTGTGTGTGTGTGTGTGTGTGTGTGTGTGACAGAGAGACAGACAGAGAGAGAGAGAGAGAGACACTTGCTGTGGATTTAAAAATTTAAAAAAACACACAGAAAACCCAAAGAGAAAAAGAGGCACAGAAGTCGATTTGTACCGCGTTGAGTTGCAAAGCAGCTGACCAGCTTGTGTGTGTGTGTGTGTGTGTGTGTGTGTGTGTGTGTGTGTCTCTTTTACACAAAAAATACATGTGAGTGCACTTGCAACAACTTTTAATATGCAATGTACAGGACTTGCCAGCTAGGCGCCATCCTGTGGACCAAACATGCAATTGAAAGATGTTATTTTCGCCGGTATAACTCCTTCAGACACTTTGTACCGCATTGAGCCAGCAGAGGGAGCACCTCTTGTTCAATCCCAGTTGCACAGCAGCTGCTCTGCTTCTGTGTGTGTGTGAGAGAGAGAGAGAGAGAGAGAGAGAGAGAGAGAGAGAGAGAGAGAGAGAGAGAGAGAGAGAGAGAGAGAAATTAAAAAGCAATGAAATTCAAATTTTGCACTACAGACCTCACAGTGTCTGTGTGTGTGCTTTGGTGTGTGTGTGTGTGTGGGTGGGTGTGTGTGAGAGAGAGAGAGAGAGAGAGAGAGAGAGAGAGTGACACTTGCTGTGTATTTAAGAAACAAACGCTCAAAGAAACCAAACAGAATGACACAGGCAGAAAGACACTGTTTTATTTGTGGTAACCAATGATGCATTTCTTCTCCCCTTGTACAGGGCCTCTTGAAGCCATATGTGGACGAGCAGATGACATAGTGCTCCACAGGCCTGCTTCTGCTGCCTGCTCCTCTACCCACCTGCTGCAGAGGCTTCTGTGAAGGGAAACTGCTACATGTTATGTCACCAATCCCTGCCATGCTGCGTGTCTAACGACCCGGCAGGGCCTGCTGAGTACAGTGGTGGTGGACCCAGGCCCTCTGCACCTTCCTTTCTCCGATTGGGACCGTTTTGTCCCATCCTTTTTGGTCCGATTCGCCATATCTCCAGAACCGAAGAAGCCATCGGCGTGGCCTCTTCGCCACAGCGTCCGGCACCCACCAAAACCCCCACCTAGACACCAACCTAACCCCTAATTATTGCTAGTTATTTTAATTTTTACCTGTCGTCTTGTGTTCCAGTCGGTCGCAGCAGCAGTGTGTTACCAGTCGCCAATACTCTCCTCTTTAGTTTGAGAAGTCTCCTTTTGTATTAACTATGCTTTTCCAAAAACGTCTATCTTTGTGTACACGTTGAATGAATGTTAATGGGAGACCAGTTCTTTGGGGGGTTTTTTTGGGGGTTTTTTGTGGACAATCCTTGTCAGTGTTGGAGGAGGACTGTGAAGGACGACCGTTTTGCTCTCCCTGACATTTCGTATTAATGCTGGTCAAGAACAAAAATGAGAATGACACTGCTGGAAGTTATCACATCACTATAGTTTCTTTTAATAAGCACTTTTTAAAACTTTATATATTTATAATGCAAGGTAGCTAATGAGTAGACATACTGAGTTTGTGGGTCTCGTCTTTATGACATGTTTAAAAAAAAAAAAAAGAGAGAGAGAAAAAGATTTGACTGTTTGTCCTCAAACTTTCAGACTCTGCTTTTGTTTCCCCAGCCCCGATTTCTGAGTGAAGGTACGCGTTTCAGGATATTTCATTGAAATATTGCTCTAATATTTTCAGTTTAGTTCTGGCACAAGGCACACAACACAGACACACTGAGCTCGGCCTGAAGAAGGCGAAGGAACGCCGAAACGTCGCGAAGAGCTCAGTAGATGCGCGTAAACCCAAGATGGGCAATTTTTTGAACTGGGGCAGGGGTACCACCATCCTGTCCCACGGTGGAGAGTTCATCTCAAGGAACCGGCGATTGCTGGTTCCCTGATCTTTTTTCAACACCCTAACCCTTTACCACAGACGTGGAGTCAGGACCCGCTGTTCACTTTCAGTCAGTACACTGAAAATGTGTTTCATCAGACTAACCACAAATGTACGACAGTCAAGAACTTCTGCAGCTCTGAGCCAAGTTTCCTAAACACTCTGCAGTATGAGGAGGACGAGTTCTTTAGAAAACTGATAGCTGCAGAAGGACAAACCTCAACTCAAAAATCTTTAAAACGCCTTCATTCTTCTCATATGATTAATGAGAAGGAAAACGGGACACCACTGTCTTATAATTCCCCAGGAACAAACTCCTCTTTCTCTCATTTCAGACCTGTTTCAAATCATAAGCAGACACAACCAAAAACCGGCTCACCTAATCAAACCAAATCCTAACTTTAAGCCACTATCCAGTCCTGTCCCCCTTCTCTCCTCATACCGGTACCCACAGTTCAGACCCCACCTCAGGCCCCTTACTGCCTGAGGAGGGGTCTGAAGTATTTTCCAGCCTTATAAAGAAAGGGAAGACTGAAGTGGCAGACTGTCATGCAAAAAGCGAGCATCTCCTCCTTGCACTGCTTACAGTCAAATGACAAAATATGTGAACTCTTTTTAAACAGGAAAAAGGAAGAAATTGTACACCAGAGGGGGCAAGAAGGAGAAAACTTGAATATAAACTCAAAAGAAAAACCGCTGTTCCTTCCCTCCCCCAGAAGGCAATAGAATATCATCATGTTAAATGCCACTTTTGGGGGGGGGGGTAAAATTACTTGACAAATATGTTTCTCTTTTTTGTTATTTCGTCCCTCTTTGTTACAGCTACAGGAGGACAATAAACAGAAGAAGGAGAGCGGCACCAAAGAGGCGAAAAAACGAAAGAGCGCACCACCTCCTGACACCACATCCACAAAGAAGTCCAAATGTACCTCCAGTGCTGAGGGGGACGACAAGGAGGTTTTTCTCCTCCCTGTTCGTGGGCGTGAGCGTTACGAGATGTTGAAGAAGATCAATGACGGTTTGGAGCTGCTTGACAAGGACAGCAAAAGCAAGTCAAAGGTCTCAGTGAAGCATGAGGTTCCCGTGCCCTCCAGTGGAAAGAGGCTGCTCCAGAGAGGAGAGAGGAGTGACAGCGACTAAGATGCCCATCACCTCAATTTCGAAAACAAATGTCACCTTTTTGTCTAAGCCTTTAGGATTATTTCAGGTTTTAAATGCCCATTTAAAAACCAAAATGCCATCCTGCCTCAGTTAAAACGGTTCCTGAAACTGTACTGCCTGATTAGTCACTGCACTGACATACTGTTGTGTTCAGTTATGTTTTTCTTTTCTTTTTAAAAAAAAAACAAAAAAAACAACAACCCTATGTTCCTAATTGGGTTAGAGCCGTTCAGCATGGTTTGAGTGAGATTAAGAATGATCCTTGTCATAACGAGTCACTGCCGTTTATTTAAATAAAGTTCAAAGCTAGGCTTGCAAAACTTGAATGGAATTTGCCTCTGATGTTGCTGTATTACTGTGCTACAGTCCTGTCGCACCATGTCATTTTTAAAAAAAGAAATGTATATATTTTGCATGATTGTCTGGGAAATGCAACCACCTCTGCGCAACCTTGATTCATATGCAATATGTAATCATGTTTGTGTAACATGAAAGAAAAAAGAGAAAAAATGATGATAAATGCAAAGACTGGTAACAGCGCTAAGAACCATAAAGCAAGAGAATTTTTAAAAAACTGTGAGAAATAAACTACACTGTAAAAAAAATAACCCTATTCAAATTAAAAAAAATGATGTCCAGTTGTCACATCCAAAATATTTGGCTTTATAGAATCCAAATTGAGTCACTTGATATGACCTGATACTTTTATGTTGATATAAACAATATTACTAGACTTGACTGAAACTTTAAATTTTGCATTGATCCAAATTGATTTTTTTACATAGAACCATATTTTAATTATTGAACCAAGCTAATATATTGAAATTTAACCAACCTAATGTATTCACATCGAACCAAATTAACATGAACTAATATGTTTGTGTTGAAGCCAGGTAATTGATTTACATATATTCAAACTATATTTTTTACATTTCATTTCAGTTCAAAAATGCTCTGCATTTCCTATAAAAAACAAGACAGTTGGCCAACCAATTGTTTCAAAATTATTTATTGTTCCAAACCATTTTAACTATAATCAATAGAGAGGATTAGTAATATACAGATTTAGTGCTACGGCAGAAATGATTAGAGAAATGTTTGTTTTATAAAACCTGCAATCTTTTGAAAACCAGTATAAAACCTGCAACCTGTCTAAAACTGGCATAAAACCATTATAAAAACTCTTTTTAAACCAATTTGCAAGTACTCAAAAATGTTTATATGTGCACTGTGCCTGTACAATGTAAAAAAAAAAAAAATCTACACATGTATCAATGAAATCAACTTAAATCTCCCTTTCAAATGGGTGTTCTTATAAATTTTGAATGTAGAATACCACTGCAGGCCAACCAAGCACACATGCACATGCATGTGCACATACACATGCACACATGCATGCAAACACACTACTGTGCAGTGTTAAGTTCACAATTAAGTTTGCGAATCTTAGAGGTCATCTTGTTAAAGTCAAGCTCCATCATAATCTTTTGAAGAGCCTCAAAGGTGAACCTGAATCCTCGTGGATATTCCATATTAAGAGCATAACAGAGTCCAAAGACCATTGCCACTCCAGCTGCCACAGAAGGCAACTCATTCAGGACTTCCACACCATCAATGATTATCCCGATGTCTCGAGGCTGATGTAGGAGGCTTGAGTTGTCCCTGAAGACGAAGAGTGCCATGGTGGTACTCTGCAGCTCTTCCTCAGCTTCATCTTTCTGGGATATCTTGAGGTAAAATATGGAACAAAATGTACAAGTGAAGAACTGAAGTCTGGCACACCTGATAAATCTTTGACCATAATAAACTACTATTTTGATAGTTGTTTGGTCACAGACTATTAGAACAATTATTTGACTAATCAGATTGTGAATTGCATAATCATTAAATTAAATCAATGGTGGAACATTTTCATAAATGTTCCACAAAGCCCAAGAAAAAAAAAAAGAAAACAATACAGAACCCTAAGATATTAACTTGATGAGTTGATTAATCGTTGCTGTCCTACATTAATCACTGCATTTAATAGCAGAGTTGTCAAATTTACATCAAGAGACTGCATCTCATGTAGAGACAGAACAGATATGGACATACCATGTATTCTTTTATCAAGTCCTCAACACATCAGCAAGGTGAATGAGAGGATAATGAGGGAGAGTCTAGATTATTATGAAATGTTTAAAAAGGATGTGCAGTGTAAATGCAAAATGATACCTGTTCAGATTAAATGAAAATGTATGCTTCAGCCATGGAATGGATGGAGCGATCTGTGGTTCTGAAAGCATACAGAAAAAAAAGAATAATGTTACTTCTCTATAAAACACATTACATAGAAAAACCAAGAAATACGTAACATGACATACCAAACAGTCTACAGACCAGCCATTAGCGACTAAGTTTGGCATAGGGTCAATTTTTTGCTGTTAAAATTAAAATTTCTTCAGAAAATGCACATTTTTCCGAGCTGCGCCTGAAAGTCAATTGAAGGAATTAGTCTTATGTCATTGATCTTATATGCTGGCTTGTTATTTCTGTCTCTAAATCATGCACATTAATAATTATCTTTTGCGCTCGGTGTACACACACATAACACACAGATATTTATATGAAGAGAGACAAACGTGCGCGCACAAACACAAGCTTGTGTCTAGAAACCGCGAGCTCACCAGAAAAATTCAAACGAAGCGGAGCACGGAGTTATACTATGAATGTTATGAACTATGAACTTATGCTAGCTAGCTTTATCCACCACCGATGCATCGTGGTAACGCTAGCTAGTTAGGCAAAAAGCCGTTTTTTACCAGTATACTAACTTGTATTCCCGACTGTGATGGTCGGTTTCTGGTAACCAGTTCTAACGTTGCGCAGGATAGCTAGCTAGCTTATAGCTAGCAGCTACAATCATGCAAAAATTAGGGGTGGCTGTCGACCCAGCTTAAATGGGGTTATTTTCTGCGATTTTGGCAATACAAATTATAAAAGCTTTTGTAACACACTTGGCTTTACTTACGTTTATTTTCAGATGAAATTAATCAAAGATGTGACATGATGTTTCCAGCAGCCATGCAGAATAAAAATGGGTCCCGGTCTATTTCTGGTGGGCGTGTTCAAGTGCAAATCACTTTGACTCAAATTAAAGATATTATCTGTTCAGCATGAAAAGAAATATATGTTTTGAGAGAAATCAAAAACTTTGCGTTGCGATGTTCACAATCCTGTACTGACACTATGGGCACATTTTTAGAAATCTATTTAATTCCACAGAAAGGTTAGCCACTTTAGTGTTTCACTTGTGACCTATTTATAGCTCACTGAAGATGGTTTTAAAATGCAACAATGTTCGGAGATAGAGAGAAAAAAAAAAAAGAACTTTGGTGCAGGTGCAGGTGCAGTCTTTATGTAGCTTTCTGGTGACCTTAAAAGAACCTTTACGAAGCCCGTTGACAGGCCTTTAATCGAATGATCGGTTGGTTGATTGATAACAGAAAAAAATGACACATAAGATGGACATAAAGGACTGAAAACACCAAGAGCAAAATATTGCATCGCACTCATTTATGTAGTTTATTTTTAGATTAGATAATTTTGCAAAATAACGCAGCAAAATAAATAATAAGAGCCGGGATGTGCAGACTATTTAGCACTGAAAAAACTCCGTCCATGTGAACAGAATCAGGTGTTACCTTACCTGTTGATTAAATATCAAGACTATTTAGCAATAAGCTTACTTTAAAGGCTCGTAATAGGTGAACTGTCTTGGTATAGTTGAGTCACGCAGAGTTCATGGTCCATGTTGTGTTACTTGTTGTTTGTGTGTGTGTGTGTCACCCGATGACCCCTGGCGCCGGAGCGTCTAGACTACATTAGAGATGTGTCACAGCAAAGAGCCGCACCTGCGCTCAAAGAGAGCACATACATAGAGGTGAGATGAGGATAAATGGATAGATGCGGTCCTTTTTCGAAGCTGAGCGCACAGTTGTATTTCCTGCACAATCACACACGAAGTGAGGCTGTGTTTATGCCGGTTATACCATGAATATACACCCTGCAGGCACCACTTGTTTGTCAAACTGTTTATGAAGCAAAAGTCACATTTCTGTTTATTTACAAAGCAAAAAGAAGGGGGGAAAAGAGGCGTAGGAGGGGGTGGAGCGTGCGCACTAGCATACCGGCGACGGCTGTTTCCTTTCACTAAAAGGAAAAAAATAATAAAATGTGTACTTCACGTTACGGTTGAAACTGGGGGGTTTTTTTTTGTGTTTTTTTAATTTTTATTTTATAGAAACAATTTTTGCTCATAACCAATTGACAGGGGATTTCTTAAAATCACCCCGCAGTTCTTCAGCTGAGACACCTGAGTTAGAAAACACAAACACTGCAGCTGTCTTTGTACAAACTTGTACAAACTCTGTTTTGACCTTGTATACTGTATTTCCCCAGCCCCTCTATTTTGAAACTAAAACTATTGAACCTTAATTCAATTTCTCACTTCACATAATCGTTTCACTTTTGCCTTGAAGTGTTACTTTTAATTTAATTTAATTATTTTTTTATGACGCATGTTCTCTGGTGAGTTCAGGTACATCTGTAACTTCAAGTGGAAGAGTTGCATGTGAGTTAAAAATTTTCTATAATACCAAAAAAAAAAAAAAAAAGACAAAATACTGACGTTTTTGTCGAATAATCTGTCTGACATGAGGGATAATATAGCATTTGCATTTTAACTAAAAGACTCGCGCACTGACACTATGGGCACATTTTTAGAAATCTATTTAATTCCACAGAAAGGTTAGCCACTTTAGTGTTTCACTTGTGACCTATGAAGTACCCCCGAAATTGTATCATATTAAACAACAACAACAACAACAATAACAACAACAACAACAATAAACACTCGAGGACTTTAAAGAGTTTAATTTTTACCGAGGTTTGAGAGCGCTCACCCCGGCTCGGGGCTCCACAGATGTGATGGATGAGGGCTCCTTGCTGCAGACTGCAGCGGAGTGTTTGACAGTCAAACTTGAAACAGTCTTTGGAACTGAAACGGTCTCTGCCAACACGAACACATACCCCAAACAGTTCGGTAAATATGTACAGTTTCTCGCAGCTTCAGTTTTCAGCAGCTACCAGAACTTGCCTACGGTCTGCATCCTCCCAGCAGCCTCGCACTTCATCTGCGGGCAGTACTTGCGTGTGTGAGCGCTGTCACCGGTGGCTTCGCAGATCGGGCAAGTGTAGTTCCGGAGGACGGGGCAGAAAACTTTCCCGTCGTCTGATTTGAGCTTGTGAGATAGGTACACCCTCGGAGTCTCCCCGTTCTGCTTGCATAAGCGGCAGTAGTCCGAGGATGAGGCGCTGCTGCTGGTGTCCGACGCGCTGCTGGTCGGACTGGACTGTGATGAGTTTTTGGAGGATTTCTTCCCCCGAGTGGAAGTGTGGACCTTACTCCAAGGGGGCGCTTGTCCCTTCTTTGGACGCTCGGTGTCTCGGTTATCAACCTCACGGTTGCTGCACAGTTTCTCGAACACTTGGCTCAGATTCATGTAGTCGTGCCACATGTTAAAGCTGTCCCCACCAGTGAGGATCGAGTTCTGGACCTCCAGTCGTCTCGGCATTGTGGTCATTTTTTGGCAGAAGTAAAACTGAGAGTGTGTTTGGAGCGCCTCATATTTATAGCTCACTGAAGATGGTTTTAAAATGCAACAATGTTCGGAGATAGAGAGAAAAAAAAAAAAGAACTTTGGTGCAGGTGCAGGTGCAGGTGCAGTCTTTATGTAGCTTTCTGGTGACCTTAAAAGAACCTTTACGAAGCCCGTTGACAGGCCTTTAATCGAATGATCGGTTGGTTGATTGATAACAGAAAAAAATGACACATAAGATGGACATAAAGGACTGAAAACACCAAGAGCAAAATATTGCATCGCACTCATTTATGTAGTTTATTTTTAGATTAGATAATTTTGCAAAATAACGCAGCAAAATAAATAATAAGAGCCGGGATGTGCAGACTATTTAGCACTGAAAAAACTCCGTCCATGTGAACAGAATCAGGTGTTACCTTACCTGTTGATTAAATATCAAGACTATTTAGCAATAAGCTTACTTTAAAGGCTCGTAATAGGTGAACTGTCTTGGTATAGTTGAGTCACGCAGAGTTCATGGTCCATGTTGTGTTACTTGTTGTTTGTGTGTGTGTGTGTGTCACCCGATGACCCCTGGCGCCGGAGCGTCTAGACTACATTAGAGATGTGTCACAGCAAAGAGCCGCACCTGCGCTCAAAGAGAGCACATACATAGAGGTGAGATGAGGATAAATGGATAGATGCGGTCCTTTTTCGAAGCTGAGCGCACAGTTGTATTTCCTGCACAATCACACACGAAGTGAGGCTGTGTTTATGCCGGTTATACCATGAATATACACCCTGCAGGCACCACTTGTTTGTCAAACTGTTTATGAAGCAAAAGTCACATTTCTGTTTATTTACAAAGCAAAAAGAAGGGGGGGAAAGAGGCGTAGGAGGGGGTGGAGCGTGCGCACTAGCATACCGGCGACGGCTGTTTCCTTTCACTAAAAGGAAAAAAATAATAAAATGTGTACTTCACGTTACGGTTGAAACTGGGGTTTTTTTTTGTGTTTTTTTAATTTTTATTTTATAGAAACAATTTTTGCTCATAACCAATTGACAGGGGATTTCTTAAAATCACCCCGCAGTTCTTCAGCTGAGACACCTGAGTTAGAAAACACAAACACTGCAGCTGTCTTTAACTCGCGAGGGCAGTCATGGACGCAAGACCTGCGTCTCATCACTGCTGCTTTGTGAATGTCTGTCTGTGAAAAGCGCTTAATAAATAAAGTTTACTTACTTACTTACTTACTTACTTACTGAGCCTGCAGTTCAGAAATTTAACCATTAGATGGAGTCATTGCCAAAGCAATGACTCCATCTAATTGCTATGACTTTTGGTGTTTATTTTGGACCTTAACTCGCCCCACAGTTTTGAGACAAGGTTCACATATGATATATCATTGTGTGCGGCTGGAGCTGGAATGAGTTGCTATGACTTTTGGTGTTTATTACTTCTATAGTTTTTTAAATATGAATATTTTAATGCAAGTTTTTTCCCATTGAAATGAATGGAGAACAAGAAAACTTCATTTGTGGTGTGCTGGCTCACTCTAGTGGTATGTCGGGAGTAATGGAGGCGGCCGCTGTGTCCCTGTGGTTGGCCTACTTGTCAGATATCGACAAATCCTACACTACAGACCAGTTGACAGCGTGCAATAACCCAGCCGATTCATTCGTCTTTACACTACCTCACAATCGACTCAACGGTGAGTTATTTGTTTGTTTTGTTTTCTCACAATTAATGTAAAGCCAAGGTATATATCAACGGCGCGCGCAGCGGAAGTATGGCATTATAGCGGATTATAATGGGGGACGCTTTTATTTTGTATAACTACCGGAAGTAGTTCCTGTGTACTGAGCTAGCTGGGTAGCTAGCGCCGCGTCGCTTAAAAAGCAGCCGGGCTTGTCTTAAACTTAAGAGGCTGACACTCGCTAAACCACCCGATCGCTCGCCAAGCGACAGACGTCCATGTGTTCAACAACAGACACACGTCATTCCCCTTCGTGGTCTAAACCAATCAGAGATAGTGAGGGGCGGGACCTCTGTCCGTGGTCGAGCTGGAAGTGGAGGTGGATAGAGACGGGTGAGTAGCTTGAATGAAGCGATATCGATTCATTAAATCCTGAATTGAATGAATATAAATGTGTTTTACCAGAAACGCCAGAATCTCAGGTTAAAGCTCACAAAACTATTTCAACAACAACCAGCAAATGAGAGCAGGAAACGCATTCCACACGAAGACGTAAACAGAGCGGACCGACGCATCAGAATTAGCTTAGTCGGCGTGGGGGCTAATATCATCCTTAATTCCTTCTTACTTTTGCTGTTTTGCTTCCAACACGATAAAACCCACAGTTCACGCACAGCGAGCTGTGCGTGAACTGTGAGAGAAACTTCAAGAAAAGTTTCCCATCTCAAACATGTGTTTTCTGTATTACTCATTCGCTTATTACCCATCAGTCTACCGTTGTTTACAGCGCTGGCGGCCGCTGTCTTTTCTTTCCTTTGTAAATGACGTCGGATAAGAAAGCTTCATTTCTGCTGTTTAATACTGAAGAAATGTAAACTTTTTCAAATTAGGTATAATTGCAGAATATTTTTAAGGTTATCTGCTATAAAATCCATGCCAGGAAAATCTCCTTTATGTTTTTATGTTTTTATTTTTTTATTCTCAGTTACTTTGACACAACGGCATGTGCTGTGATGGTCACATCTCTGATAAAGTTTAGTGTCAGTACTGATAAATGATCAGAATTATAAGATCTCTCACTTTCTGAGTAAAAATTGCACCAAATCGAATCTGGATTATGTGGATTATAGAAATCAGTGATGATACACAGTGTGTGTGTGCTTTGGTGTGTGTGCTTTGGTGTGTGTGTGTGTGTGTGTGTGTGTGTTTGTGTGTGTGTGTGACAGAGAGACAGACAGAGAGAGAGACACACTTGCTGTGGATTTAAAAATTTAAAAAAACACACAGAAAACCCAAAGAGAAAAAGAGGCACACAAGTCGATTTGTACCGCATTGAGTTGCAAAGCAGCTGACCAGCTTATGTGTGTGTGTGTGTGTGTGTGTGTGTGTGTGTGTGTGTGTGTGTGTGCGCGCGCTTTGGTGTGTGTGTGTGTGTGTGTGTGTGTGACAGAGAGAGAGAGAGAGAGAGTGACACTTGCTGTGTATTTAAGAAACAAACGCTCAAAGAAACCAAACAGAATGACACAGGCAGAAAGACACTGTTTTATTTTGGTAACCAATGATGCATTTCTT
>NW_028187225.1:84558-87058 GCF_057381845.1 Rhamphochromis longiceps
CTATCGACATGGGGTCTTCACCAGGGTGTCCGGAGCACCCCGAAACCCCCCCGTAGACACAACTTTCATCCCTCTACGACACTTACTTTCCCAGTTATTCCATTTTATTCCGTCAAATTCTGGCTATTACCCCCTAACCTATCCCTAAGCCTCCTGCAAAGGTACTCTGAACCATGCCATGTTGGGCACCTGCGGATGCGCCCGCACACGGGCAACGCAATGCCAGTGGAACCAGGCCCTCTGCACCTTCCTTTCTCCGACTGGGACCCTTTTGTCCCATCCTTTTTGGTCCGATTCGCCATATCTCCAGAACCGAAGAAGCCATCGGCGTGGCCTCTTCGCCACAGCGTCCGGCACCCACCAAAACCCCCACCTAGACACCAACATCAGCCCTCTACACCTCTTACTTTTTCAGTTATTCCACTTTTGTCCCATCCTCTCCTGGCTTTTTCCCCATAACCTAACCCTATCATTTAAGCCTCATCATACCTGCCGTGGGCCACTGGAGGGAGACAAATCACCATGCACTAAAATTCAAATTTTGCACTGCAAACCTCACAGTGTGTGTGTGTGTGTGTGTGTGTGTGTGTGTGTGTGTGTGTGTGTGTGTGTGTGTGTGTGTGTGTGACAGACAGAGAGAGAGAGAGAGAGAGAGAGAGTGACACTTGCTGTGTATTTAAGAAACAAACGCTCAAAGAAACCAAACAGAATGACACAGGCAGAAAGACACTGTTTTATTTTGGTAACCAATGATGCATTTCTTCTCCCCTTGTACAGGGCCTTTTATGACAGGAACAGGAACCACAGAGCGTCAGCGGCAGACATCCAAGCTGCACAGGGCACACGCAGCACCAGGCAGAATTAATGACGTCCCTGATCCACAGCTCAAGCCCAGCCACCCGCTGCCTCCTCGCCGCCTCCTCCCGGGACCTTCAAGGACCACCCACCAGCCACTGGTACACATTCCAATCTTACACAATGGCCCCAGCATCACAGGGCATCTCCTGACATTAAAATCTATCCTGATTTCTGTTGTTTTTCCCTCATCTCTGAGCCGCTGAGTGTGAGTGTGTGTGTGTGTGTGTGTGTGTGTGTGTGTGTGTGTGTGTGTCTCTCTCTCTTTTACACAAAAAACACATGTCAGTTGTTAAGGAAAATGTTATAAAACACTTCTTCAGTAAAGACTCAGAGAAGAGAAACACACAGAACTTCTTGCTAGCAAGGGCAGCCTCCACTCTAAGAGACTCCAGTGAGAGAACTGCCCCGGTCTTTATTTTATACTCCATTGAGCGTGTGTGTGTGCGTGTGTGTGTGTGTGTGTGTGTGTGTGTGTGTGTGTGTGACAGAGAGACAGACAGAGAGAGAGAGAGAGAGACACTTGCTGTGGATTTAAAAATTTAAAAAAACACACAGAAAACCCAAAGAGAAAAAGAGGCACACAAGTCGATTTGTACCGCATTGAGTTGCAAAGCAGCTGACCAGCTTGTGTGTGTGTGTGTGTGTGTGTGTGTGTGTGTGTGTGTGTGTGTGTGTGTGTGTCTCTTTTACACAAAAAATACATGTGAGTGCACTTGCAACAACTTTTAATATGCAATGTACAGGACTTGCCAGCTAGGCGCCATCCTGTGGACCAAACATGCAATTGAAAGATGTTATTTTCGCCGGTATAACTCCTTCTGACACTTTGTACCGCATTGAGCCAGCAGAGGGAGCCCCCCTGGTTCAATCCCAGTTGCACAGCAGTTGTGACCAGCTTCTGTCTGTGTGCTTTGGTGTGTGTGTGTGTGTGTGTGTGTGTGTGTGTGTGTGTGTGTGTGTGTGTGTCTGTCTTTTACACAAAAAATGCACTTGCAACAACTTTAATATGGAATGTACAGGACTTCCCAGCTAGGCGCCCTCCTGTGGACCAAACATGGAATTGAAAGATGTTATTTTCGCCGGTATAACTCCTTCAGACACTTTGTACCGCATTGAGCCAGCAGAGGGAGCCCCCCTGGTTCAATCCCAGTTGCACAGCAGTTGTGACCAGCTTCTGTCTGTGTGCTTTGGTGTGTGTGTGTGTGTGTGTGTGTGTGTGTGTGTGTGTGTGTGTGTGTGTGTGTGTGTGTGTGTGTTGACAGAGAGAGAGAGAGACAGAGAGAGAGAGAGACAGAGAGGGAGAGATACAAAGGAATGTAATTCAAATTTTGCACTTCAGACCTTACAGTGTGTGTGTGTGTGTGTGTGTGTGTTGACAGAGAGAGAGAGAGAGAGAGAGAGACAGAGAGAGAGAGAGAGAGAGAGAGAGAGGGAGAGATACAAAGGAATGTAATTCAAATTTTGCACTTCAGACCTTACAGTGTGTGTGTGTGTGTGTGTGTGTGTGTGTGTGTGTGTGTGTGTGTGTGTGTCTGTCTGTCTGTCTTTTACACAAAAAATGCACTTGCAACAACTTTAATATGGAATGTACTGGACTTCCCAGCTAGGCGCCCTCCTGTGGACGACAGGTGCAATCCCAGTT
>NW_028187225.1:92058-124251 GCF_057381845.1 Rhamphochromis longiceps
GCCGGTATAACTCCTTCAGACACTTTGTACCGCATTGAGCCAGCAGAGGGAGCCCCCCTGGTTCAATCCCAGTTGCACAGCAGTTGTGACCAGCTTCTGTCTGTGTGCTTTGGTGTGTGTGTGTGTGTGTGTGTGTGTGTTGACAGAGAGAGAGAGAGAGAGAGAGAGACAGAGAGAGAGAGAGAGAGAGAGAGAGAGAGGGAGAGATACAAAGGAATGTAATTCAAATTTTGCACTTCAGACCTTACAGTGTGTGTGTGTGTGTGTGTGTGTGTGTGTGTGTGTGTGTGTGTGTGTGTGTGTCTGTCTTTTACACAAAAAATGCACTTGCAACAACTTTAATATGGAATGTACAGGACTTCCCAGCTAGGCGCCCTCCTGTGGACCAAACATGGAATTGAAAGATGTTATTTTCGCCGGTATAACTCCTTCAGACACTTTGTACCGCATTGAGCCAGCAGAGGGAGCCCCCCTGGTTCAATCCCAGTTGCACAGCAGTTGTGACCAGCTTCTGTCTGTGTGCTTTGGTGTGTGTGTGTGTGTGTGTGTGTGTGTGTGTGTGTGTGTGTGTGTGTGTGTGTGTGTGTGTGTGTGTGTGTGTGTGTGTGTGTTGACAGAGAGAGAGAGAGACAGAGAGAGACAGAGACAGAGAGGGAGAGATACAAAGGAATGTAATTCAAATTTTGCACTTCAGACCTTACAGTGTGTGTGTGTGTGTGTGTGTGTGTTGACAGAGAGAGAGAGAGAGAGAGAGAGACAGAGAGAGAGAGAGAGAGAGAGAGAGAGGGAGAGATACAAAGGAATGTAATTCAAATTTTGCACTTCAGACCTTACAGTGTGTGTGTGTGTGTGTGTGTGTGTGTGTGTGTGTGTGTGTGTGTGTGTGTCTGTCTGTCTGTCTTTTACACAAAAAATGCACTTGCAACAACTTTAATATGGAATGTACTGGACTTCCCAGCTAGGCGCCCTCCTGTGGACGACAGGTGCAATCCCAGTTGCACAGCACTTGACCAGCTTCTGTGTGTGTGTGTGTGTGTGTGTGTGTGACAGACAGACAGACAGACAGAGAGGGAGATTCAAAGCATCAGGACCAGGAGATGACACAGTGCTCCAAAGGCCTGGTTCTGCTGCCTCCTCCTCCACCCACCTGCTGCAGACGCTTCTGTGAAGGGAAACTGCTACATGTTATGTCACCGATCCCTGCCATGCTGCGTGTCTAACGACCCGGCAGGGCCTGCTGAGTACAGTGGTGGTGGAATCGGCCCGATCGGACGCTCCTATCTGCCACTTTGACCTTTTTATTCCGTCAAATTTGGACCCATTTACACCAAGTCCAGAACCGTTGGTGCTATCGACATGGGGTCTTCACCAGGGTGTCCGGAGCACCCCGAAACCCCCCCGTAGACACAACTTTCATCCCTCTACGACACTTACTTTCCCAGTTATTCCATTTTATTCCGTCAAATTCTGGCTATTACCCCCTAACCTATCCCTAAGCCTCCTGCAAAGGTACTCTGAACCATGCCATGTTGGGCACCTGCGGATGCGCCCGCACACGGGCAACGCAATGCCAGTGGAACCAGGCCCTCTGCACCTTCCTTTCTCCGACTGGGACCCTTTTGTCCCATCCTTTTTGGTCCGATTCGCCATATCTCCAGAACCGAAGAAGCCATCGGCGTGGCCTCTTCGCCACAGCGTCCGGCACCCACCAAAACCCCCACCTAGACACCAACATCAGCCCTCTACACCTCTTACTTTTTCAGTTATTCCACTTTTGTCCCATCCTCTCCTGGCTTTTTCCCCATAACCTATCATTTAAGCCTCATCATACCTGCCGTGGGCCACTGGAGGGAGACAAATCACCATGCACTAAAATTCAAATTTTGCACTGCAAACCTCACAGTGTGTGTGTGTGTGTGTGTGTGTGTGTGTGCTTTGGTGTGTGTGTGTGTGTGTGTGTGTGTGACAGAGAGAGAGAGAGAGAGAGTGAGACACTTGCTGTGTATTTAAGAAACAAACGCTCAAAGAAACCAAACAGAATGACACAGGCAGAAAGACACTGTTTTATTTGTGGTAACCAATGATGCATTTCTTCTCCCCTTGTACAGGGCCTTTTATGACAGGAACAGGAACCACAGAGCGTCAGCGGCAGACATCCAAGCTGCACAGGGCACACGCAGCACCAGGCAGAATTAATGACGTCCCTGATCCACAGCTCAAGCCCAGCCACCCGCTGCCTCCTCGCCGCCTCCTCCCGGGACCTTCAAGGACCACCCACCAGCCACTGGTACACATTCCAATCTTACACAATGGCCCCAGCATCACAGGGCATCTCCTGACATTAAAATCTATCCTGATTTCTGTTGTTTTTCCCTCATCTCTGAGCCGCTGAGTGTGAGTGTGTGTGTGTGTGTGTGTGTGTGTCTCTCTCTCTTTTACACAAAAAACACATGTCAGTTGTTAAGGAAAATGTTATAAAACACTTCTTCAGTAAAGACTCAGAGAAGAGAAACACACAGAACTTCTTGCTAGCAAGGGCAGCCTCCACTCTAAGAGACTCCAGTGAGAGAACTGCCCCGGTCTTTATTTTATACTCCATTGAGCGTGTGTGTGTGTGTGTGTGTGTGTGTGTGTGTGTGTGTGTGTGTGTGTGTGTGGCGTCAGAGTGTGGCCCCATAAACAACTTCCCTTAACCTGCTGGTCTGGAGAGTCCAACAGTTCATCTATATGTAAAGAAGCACTTAAACTAAAACAGACATAGCTACGTTAATCCTACCGTAAAGCAATAAGACAAGGTACGAGCTCTCATGCTCCCAGGACGTGGGGGTGCATTCCTGGGGTGCACACATCCTGTCACTACACAATTAATTATATGCTTCTAAGTATACATGGTTAAACATTTCCTAATACAAATAACTACAAACAGCATCCTACCATAAGCAAACTTATATCACTAAAAGATTATACTGACTACTAAATACCATTTTCCATTGACATCAGTGCACTTGCAACAACTTTAATATGGAATGTACAGGACTTGCCAGCTAGGCGCCCTCCTGTGGACGACAGGTGCAATTGATTGTCAAAAGCAGATAACTAACACCTTCTGACACTTTGTACCGCATTGAGCCAGCAGAGGGAGCCCCCCTGGTTCAATCCCAGTTGCACAGCAGTTGTGACCAGCTTCTGTCTGTGTGCTTTGGTGTGTGTGTGTGTGTGTGTGTGTGTGTGTGTGTGTGTGTGTGTGTGTGTGTTGACAGAGAGAGAGAGAGAGACAGAGAGAGACAGAGGGAGAGATACAAAGGAATGTAATTCAAATTTTGCACTTCAGACCTTACAGTGTGTGTGTGTGTGTGTGTATGTGTGTGTGTGTGTGTGTGTGTGTGTTGACAGAGAGAGAGAGAGAGAGAGAGAGAGAGAGACAGAGTGAGAGAGAGGGAGAGATACAAAGGAATGTAATTCAAATTTTGCACTTCAGACCTTACAGTGTGAGTGTGTGTGTGTGTGTGTCTCTTTTACACAAAAAATGCACTTGCAACAACTTTAATATGGAATGTACTGGACTTCCCAGCTAGGCGCCCTCCTGTGGACGACAGGTGCAATCCCAGTTGCACAGCACTTGACCAGCTTCTGTGTGTGTGTGTGACAGACAGACAGACAGACAGAGAGGGAGATTCAAAGCATCAGGACCAGGAGATGACACAGTGCTCCAAAGGCCTGGTTCTGCTGCCTCCTCCTCCGCCCACCTGCTGCAGACGCTTCTGTGAAGGGAAACTGCTACATGTTATGTCACCGATCCCTGCCATGCTGCGTGTCTAACGACCCGGCAGGGCCTGCTGAGTACAGTGGTGGTGGACCCAGGCCCTCTGCACCTTCCTTTCTCCGATTGGGACCGTTTTGTCCCATCCTTTTTGGTCCGATTCGCCATATCTCCAGAACCGAAGAAGCCATCGGCGTGGCCTCTTCGCCACAGCGTCCGGCACCCACCAAAACCCCCACCTAGACACCAACCTAACCCCTAATTATTGCTAGTTATTTTAATTTTTACCTGTCGTCTTGTGTTCCAGTCGGTCGCAGCAGCAGTGTGTTACCAGTCGCCAATACTCTCCTCTTTAGTTTGAGAAGTCTCCTTTTGTATTAAATATGCTTTTCCAAAAACGTCTATCTTTGTGTACACGTTGAATGAATGTTAATGGGAGACCAGTTCTTTGGGGGGTTTTTTTGGGGTTTTTTTGTGGACAATCCTTGTCAGTGTTGGAGGAGGACTGTGAAGGACGACCGTTTTGCTCTCCCTGACATTTCGTATTAATGCTGGTCAAGAACAAAAATGAGAATGACACTGCTGGAAGTTATCACATCACTATAGTTTCTTTTAATAAGCACTTTTTAAAACTTTATATATTTATAATGCAAGGTAGCTAATGAGTAGACATACTGAGTTTGTGGGTCTCGTCTTTATGACATGTTTAAAAAAAAAAAAAAGAGAGAGAGAAAAAGATTTGACTGTTTGTCCTCAAACTTTCAGACTCTGCTTTTGTTTCCCCAGCCCCGATTTCTGAGTGAAGGTACGCGTTTCAGGATATTTCATTGAAATATTGCTCTAATATTTTCAGTTTAGTTCTGGCACAAGGCACACAACACAGACACACTGAGCTCGGCCTGAAGAAGGCGAAGGAACGCCGAAACGTCGCGAAGAGCTCAGTAGATGCGCGTAAACCCAAGATGGGCAATTTTTTGAACTGGGGCAGGGGTACCACCATCCTGTCCCACGGTGGAGAGTGCATCTCAAGGAACCGGCGATTGCTGGTTCCCTGATCTTTTTTCAACACCCTAACCCTTTACCACAGACGTGGAGTCAGGACCCGCTGTTCACTTTCAGTCAGTACACTGAAAATGTGTTTCATCAGACTAACCACAAATGTACGACAGTCAAGAACTTCTGCAGCTCTGAGCCAAGTTTCCTAAACACTCTGCAGTATGAGGAGGACGAGTTCTTTAGAAAACTGATAGCTGCAGAAGGACAAACCTCAACTCAAAAATCTTTAAAACGCCTTCATTCTTCTCATATGATTAATGAGAAGGAAAACGGGACACCACTGTCTTATAATTCCCCAGGAACAAACTCCTCTTTCTCTCATTTCAGACCTGTTTCAAATCATAAGCAGACACAACCAAAAACCGGCTCACCTAATCAAACCAAATCCTAACTTTAAGCCACTATCCAGTCCTGTCCCCCTTCTCTCCTCATACCGGTACCCACAGTTCAGACCCCACCTCAGGCCCCTTACTGCCTGAGGAGGGGTCTGAAGTATTTTCCAGCCTTATAAAGAAAGGGAAGACTGAAGTGGCAGACTGTCATGCAAAAAGCGAGCATCTCCTCCTTGCACTGCTTACAGTCAAATGACAAAATATGTGAACTCTTTTTAAACAGGAAAAAGGAAGAAATTGTACACCAGAGGGGGCAAGAAGGAGAAAACTTGAATATAAACTCAAAAGAAAAACCGCTGTTCCTTCCCTCCCCCAGAAGGCAGTAGAATATCATCATGTTAAATGCCACTTTTGGGGGGGGGGGGGTAAAATTACTTGACAAATATGTTTCTCTTTTTTGTTATTTCGTCCCTCTTTGTTACAGCTACAGGAGGACAATAAACAGAAGAAGGAGAGCGGCACCAAAGAGGCGAAAAAACGAAAGAGCGCACCACCTCCTGACACCACATCCACAAAGAAGTCCAAATGTACCTCCAGTGCTGAGGGGGACGACAAGGAGGTTTTTCTCCTCCCTGTTCGTGGGCGTGAGCGTTACGAGATGTTGAAGAAGATCAATGACGGTTTGGAGCTGCTTGACAAGGACAGCAAAAGCAAGTCAAAGGTCTCAGTGAAGCATGAGGTTCCCGTGCCCTCCAGTGGAAAGAGGCTGCTCCAGAGAGGAGAGAGGAGTGACAGCGACTAAGATGCCCATCACCTCAATTTCGAAAACAAATGTCACCTTTTTGTCTAAGCCTTTAGGATTATTTCAGGTTTTAAATGCCCATTTAAAAACCAAAATGCCATCCTGCCTCAGTTAAAACGGTTCCTGAAACTGTACTGCCTGATTAGTCACTGCACTGACATACTGTTGTGTTCAGTTATGTTTTTCTTTTCTTTTTAAAAAAAAAACAAAAAAAACAACAACCCTATGTTCCTAATTGGGTTAGAGCCGTTCAGCATGGTTTGAGTGAGATTAAGAATGATCCTTGTCATAACGAGTCACTGCCGTTTATTTAAATAAAGTTCAAAGCTAGGCTTGCAAAACTTGAATGGAATTTGCCTCTGATGTTGCTGTATTACTGTGCTACAGTCCTGTCGCACCATGTCATTTTTAAAAAAAGAAATGTATATATTTTGCATGATTGTCTGGGAAATGCAACCACCTCTGCGCAACCTTGATTCATATGCAATATGTAATCATGTTTGTGTAACATGAAAGAAAAAAGAGAAAAAATGATGATAAATGCAAAGACTGGTAACAGCGCTAAGAACCATAAAGCAAGAGAATTTTTAAAAAACTGTGAGAAATAAACTACACTGTAAAAAAAATAACCCTATTCAAATTAAAAAAAATGATGTCCAGTTGTCACATCCAAAATATTTGGCTTTATAGAATCCAAATTGAGTCACTTGATATGACCTGATACTTTTATGTTGATATAAACAATATTACTAGACTTGACTGAAACTTTAAATTTTGCATTGATCCAAATTGATTTTTTTACATAGAACCATATTTTAATTATTGAACCAAGCTAATATATTGAAATTTAACCAACCTAATGTATTCACATCGAACCAAATTAACATGAACTAATATGTTTGTGTTGAAGCCAGGTAATTGATTTACATATATTCAAACTATATTTTTTACATTTCATTTCAGTTCAAAAATGCTCTGCATTTCCTATAAAAAACAAGACAGTTGGCCAACCAATTGTTTCAAAATTATTTATTGTTCCAAACCATTTTAACTATAATCAATAGAGAGGATTAGTAATATACAGATTTAGTGCTACGGCAGAAATGATTAGAGAAATGTTTGTTTTATAAAACCTGCAATCTTTTGAAAACCAGTATAAAACCTGCAACCTGTCTAAAACTGGCATAAAACCATTATAAAAACTCTTTTTAAACCAATTTGCAAGTACTCAAAAATGTTTATATGTGCACTGTGCCTGTACAATGTAAAAAAAAAAAAAATCTACACATGTATCAATGAAATCAACTTAAATCTCCCTTTCAAATGGGTGTTCTTATAAATTTTGAATGTAGAATACCACTGCAGGCCAACCAAGCACACATGCACATGCATGTGCACATACACATGCACACATGCATGCAAACACACTACTGTGCAGTGTTAAGTTCACAATTAAGTTTGCGAATCTTAGAGGTCATCTTGTTAAAGTCAAGCTCCATCATAATCTTTTGAAGAGCCTCAAAGGTGAACCTGAATCCTCGTGGATATTCCATATTAAGAGCATAACAGAGTCCAAAGACCATTGCCACTCCAGCTGCCACAGAAGGCAACTCATTCAGGACTTCCACACCATCAATGATTATCCCGATGTCTCGAGGCTGATGTAGGAGGCTTGAGTTGTCCCTGAAGACGAAGAGTGCCATGGTGGTACTCTGCAGCTCTTCCTCAGCTTCATCTTTCTGGGATATCTTGAGGTAAAATATGGAACAAAATGTACAAGTGAAGAACTGAAGTCTGGCACACCTGATAAATCTTTGACCATAATAAACTACTATTTTGATAGTTGTTTGGTCACAGACTATTAGAACAATTATTTGACTAATCAGATTGTGAATTGCATAATCATTAAATTAAATCAATGGTGGAACATTTTCATAAATGTTCCACAAAGCCCAAGAAAAAAAAAAAGAAAACAATACAGAACCCTAAGATATTAACTTGATGAGTTGATTAATCGTTGCTGTCCTACATTAATCACTGCATTTAATAGCAGAGTTGTCAAATTTACATCAAGAGACTGCATCTCATGTAGAGACAGAACAGATATGGACATACCATGTATTCTTTTATCAAGTCCTCAACACATCAGCAAGGTGAATGAGAGGATAATGAGGGAGAGTCTAGATTATTATGAAATGTTTAAAAAGGATGTGCAGTGTAAATGCAAAATGATACCTGTTCAGATTAAATGAAAATGTATGCTTCAGCCATGGAATGGATGGAGCGATCTGTGGTTCTGAAAGCATACAGAAAAAAAAGAATAATGTTACTTCTCTATAAAACACATTACATAGAAAAACCAAGAAATACGTAACATGACATACCAAACAGTCTACAGACCAGCCATTAGCGACTAAGTTTGGCATAGGGTCAATTTTTTGCTGTTAAAATTAAAATTTCTTCAGAAAATGCACATTTTTCCGAGCTGCGCCTGAAAGTCAATTGAAGGAATTAGTCTTATGTCATTGATCTTATATGCTGGCTTGTTATTTCTGTCTCTAAATCATGCACATTAATAATTATCTTTTGCGCTCGGTGTACACACACATAACACACAGATATTTATATGAAGAGAGACAAACGTGCGCGCACAAACACAAGCTTGTGTCTAGAAACCGCGAGCTCACCAGAAAAATTCAAACGAAGCGGAGCACGGAGTTATACTATGAATGTTATGAACTATGAACTTATGCTAGCTAGCTTTATCCACCACCGATGCATCGTGGTAACGCTAGCTAGTTAGGCAAAAAGCCGTTTTTTACCAGTATACTAACTTGTATTCCCGACTGTGATGGTCGGTTTCTGGTAACCAGTTCTAACGTTGCGCAGGATAGCTAGCTAGCTTATAGCTAGCAGCTACAATCATGCAAAAATTAGGGGTGGCTGTCGACCCAGCTTAAATGGGGTTATTTTCTGCGATTTTGGCAATACAAATTATAAAAGCTTTTGTAACACACTTGGCTTTACTTACGTTTATTTTCAGATGAAATTAATCAAAGATGTGACATGATGTTTCCAGCAGCCATGCAGAATAAAAATGGGTCCCGGTCTATTTCTGGTGGGCGTGTTCAAGTGCAAATCACTTTGACTCAAATTAAAGATATTATCTGTTCAGCATGAAAAGAAATATATGTTTTGAGAGAAATCAAAAACTTTGCGTTGCGATGTTCACAATCCTGTACTGACACTATGGGCACATTTTTAGAAATCTATTTAATTCCACAGAAAGGTTAGCCACTTTAGTGTTTCACTTGTGACCTATTTATAGCTCACTGAAGATGGTTTTAAAATGCAACAATGTTCGGAGATAGAGAGAAAAAAAAAAAAGAACTTTGGTGCAGGTGCAGGTGCAGGTGCAGTCTTTATGTAGCTTTCTGGTGACCTTAAAAGAACCTTTACGAAGCCCGTTGACAGGCCTTTAATCGAATGATCGGTTGGTTGATTGATAACAGAAAAAAATGACACATAAGATGGACATAAAGGACTGAAAACACCAAGAGCAAAATATTGCATCGCACTCATTTATGTAGTTTATTTTTAGATTAGATAATTTTGCAAAATAACGCAGCAAAATAAATAATAAGAGCCGGGATGTGCAGACTATTTAGCACTGAAAAAACTCCGTCCATGTGAACAGAATCAGGTGTTACCTTACCTGTTGATTAAATATCAAGACTATTTAGCAATAAGCTTACTTTAAAGGCTCGTAATAGGTGAACTGTCTTGGTATAGTTGAGTCACGCAGAGTTCATGGTCCATGTTGTGTTACTTGTTGTTTGTGTGTGTGTGTGTCACCCGATGACCCCTGGCGCCGGAGCGTCTAGACTACATTAGAGATGTGTCACAGCAAAGAGCCGCACCTGCGCTCAAAGAGAGCACATACATAGAGGTGAGGTATGAGGATAAATGGATAGATGCGGTCCTTTTTCGAAGCTGAGCGCACAGTTGTATTTCCTGCACAATCACACACGAAGTGAGGCTGTGTTTATGCCGGTTATACCATGAATATACACCCTGCAGGCACCACTTGTTTGTCAAACTGTTTATGAAGCAAAAGTCACATTTCTGTTTATTTACAAAGCAAAAAGAAGGGGGGGAAAGAGGCGTAGGAGGGGGTGGAGCGTGCGCACTAGCATACCGGCGACGGCTGTTTCCTTTCACTAAAAGGAAAAAAATAATAAAATGTGTACTTCACGTTACGGTTGAAACTGGGGGGTTTTTTTGTGTTTTTTTAATTTTTATTTTATAGAAACAATTTTTGCTCATAACCAATTGACAGGGGATTTCTTAAAATCACCCCGCAGTTCTTCAGCTGAGACACCTGAGTTAGAAAACACAAACACTGCAGCTGTCTTTAACTCGCGAGGGCAGTCATGGACGCAAGACCTGCGTCTCATCACTGTGTGCGTGCTTTATTTATACTTCTCTGTGTGTCTGTGTGTGTGTGTGTGTGTGTACAAATACAACAGAGTTATTCTAAGAATTCAGAGCTGAGGTTCCCCTTTTTCTAAATCTGCATGTTCTTACAGTAAGAGGAAGCTGTAAGTTGTTTATCATACAAGAGTTTCATGTCAAAAGTCACGTAGACATTTGCTTAGTGATAAATATTGTGTAAAGTGATAAATATTTTTTTGAAAACAAATTCTTTGAAGAAGTGTCCCTCACATCTTCCCACCTGCTTTCACTGCATAACAGCCCACCCTAGTGAGACAAGACCGAGTAAAAGAGCCTGAAAGGAGTTCAGAAGTGCCCTCAAGCACCAATTTTGCCCGCAGGCACCGCAAGATCCTTTGTTTTTCACAAAGATAACTGCTAGACTCCACGTACAGTGGTGAAGATGAAAATTTGCCACAGACCACAGCCACAGTCACGGTGTGACAAATAAAGCCAATAATTATTTCCCAGTTTGTTTGTTTTGTCATCAAATTGAGAAAATGTGTGTTTAATGAACTATTTGTACAATATAACATATATCAATAGGAGTACAAAAGGTCACAAAGGTCAAATAGTATTCTCAAGTGTAAGCTCAGTAATGGTCAAAATATTGCGTTTTTGTGACTGAAACTCATTCATGCATTTGTGTCATCACGCTTAGATTACTGTAATTCCCTGTTTACTAGCTTGGATAAATCATCTCTCTCTCGCCTCCAGACAATACAAAACGCAGCAGCCAGACTACTAACTCGCTCTACCAAGCGTGTTCACATCACTCCCATCTTATATTCTTTACATTGGCTCCCAATAGAGTTTAGAATTCGCTTTAAAATTCTTGTTTAAACATACAGAGCACTAAACGGCTCCAGATTACTTATCCAAGCTTCTTTTAAAATACACTGCTGCTCGTCATCTCCGCTCACAGACTCAGAGTCTCTTAGTTGTTCCCCGTACACGACTGAAGACAAAAGGGGACAGAGCCTTTCAGTCTGTTGCACCAAGGCTGTGGAACAGTTTACCACTACCACTACGTTTGCTTGACTCTGTGGATTCTTTTAAAAAACAGTTAAAAACTCTTCTGTTCAAACAAGCCTTTTGTTGATCTACATTTTATATTTTTTACACTAATTACATTTGATCTTTTACATTGTATATAATGTCTATTGATTTTATTGTTTATTTTAATATTTGTGTACAGCGCTTTGTGAATGTCTGTCTGTGAAAAGCGCTTAATAAATAAAGTTTACTTACTTACTTACTTACTTACTGAGCCTGCAGTTCAGAAATTTAACCATTAGATGGAGTCATTGCCAAAGCAATGTCACTTTGAATTGGAGCATCACTGGGCTGACACTCACATTACAGAGGCAGACCAAAACACACACGATTAAAATAATGTATATAAACGTGGAGAGAGATAGAGGAGAAAAAAGCAACAAACTCCACATACAACATCCAAGTTGGAAAAAGCTGGGGAGTAGTCAGTGGTATCACATGTCCCCCCAAAGTCTGTTTTCAAGCATATCTAAATAGGCTTGTGACAGGGCCATTCTGTGTCATTCTGATCAATCCTGCAGTGCTGACTCAGTTGGCAGATGTGTGGTTGTTCTCACTATGCTACTCCCACAGGCCTCCCCTCTCCTCTTCCTCCTCCTCGTTGCCATTCCCTGATGAGTTGCATCCACAGGAATCTTGATCAGAGCGCCAGGGATTGGTCTTTTGAAGCTCTCAGGGTCCCCCTGTGATTTTACTTAGTTCTTCTTTCCCTGCTCTTCCTTTGGTTAATATGTTGAGGTTTGACACATCTCCAGCCCTTCTTGTTTTTGTGCTTGAAGTAGTCCAGGGAGGCACAGAGTCCTCGTGGAAACTTTTGATGTCCATCTCAGAGTGATGACATTGTACAAAGCTTTCCTTTCGTCTTGTTTTCTATAGGGTCATGCTGCTTATGCACAATGCAACCACCAAAAGGCAGCACTTGGCTGGATCTATATAAATTGCTAGAAAAACAGCAATACATGCTTCATGTTGTAAGTTGACAGTCCATGTTGATGCTGAATAGTGGCCTTAATGTGTAGATTATATAATTACTTAACTGAAATGTCCACTACAGGTTTATGTAGTTAGAGTTGGCAATCTTTCTTACAGAACATTTACTATGACTGATGTTAGTAGTCCTGTGTTTGTCCGTTATATGTCGTATGTAGCACCAGGGTCTCAGAGGAACGCTGTCTCACTTCACTCTGTACTGTAACACTATACATGGTTGAAATTAAAATAAAAGCCACTTGAATTGCCTTGTTACCTGAGATTACAGTTTACAGTTAAGCAACATATTCATTTGTAATTTATGGACCTTTTTTTTTATACAGTAGTGATCATGTTTTGAATGTTGATTCCAAGACAGCTTTTGTCTGTTTGGCTTTTTGTAATTTTAATTGTCTTTCCAATTTGCCAGAACACTTCTCCACAATCACTGTCCACATACCCAGGCCCTCTGCACCTTCCTTTCTCCGATTGGGACCGTTTTGTCCCATCCTTTTTGGTCCGATTCGCCATATCTCCAGAACCGAAGAAGCCATCGGCGTGGCCTCTTCGCCACAGCGTCCGGCACCCACCAAAACCCCCACCTAGACACCAACCTAACCCCTAATTATTGCTAGTTATTTTAATTGTTTCCCCAGCCCCGATTTCTGAGTGAAGGTACGCGTTTCAGGATATTTCATTGAAATATTGCTCTAATATTTTCAGTTTAGTTCTGGCACAAGGCACACAACACAGACACACTGAGCTCGGCCTGAAGAAGGCGAAGGAACGCCGAAACGTCGCGAAGAGCTCAGTAGATGCGCGTAAACCCAAGATGGGCAATTTTTTTGAACTGGGGCAGGGGTACCACCATCCTGTCCCACGGTGGAGAGTGCATCTCAAGGAACCGGCGATTGCTGGTTCCCTGATCTTTTTTCAACACCCTAACCCTTTACCACAGACGTGGAGTCAGGACCCGCTGTTCACTTTCAGTCAGTACACTGAAAATGAGTTTCATCAGACTAACCACAAATGTACGACAGTCAAGAACTTCTGCAGCTCTGAGCCAAGTTTCCTAAACAGTCTGCAGTATGAGGAGGACGAGGGATTATCTTCCACAACCTAACAGTGTACAGTGACTGATCAGGCAGTACAGTTTTAGGAACCTTTTTAACTGAGGCAGGATGGCATTTTGGTTTTTAATCAGAATCTACCCTTCAGCCAGAATTCATTTAAAGAGCTGTGGGAACATCTACCTGTGACTGAATCTCTGTCCGTCAGTTTGGACACTACCTCAACCGTGAACAGCATTGTTTTTATACTTGGATCTGTTGTGCCAAAGTAGGTAGTTTCCCCTGTGCTGGGAGCACGCAGGAAGTACTGATGTTTTCATTTTGTGAAAAAGTGAAAAATTAGTATCGTTACATTACCATTCAGTTTGAGGGTTACAACAGAAAATTATGTTATATATATATATATATATATATATATATATATATATATATATATATATATATATATATATATATATATATATATATATATATTTATTATATATAAAATTATATATTTATTGGAAAAGCCGACGTAGGACAGTTTTCCAATTTCATTGTACTACTGTACTATGTATGACTGTGAAATGACAATAAAGAGTTATCTTATCTTTTCTCATCTCACGGGGTATCAGATGGGATTATTTTAATAAAACATTAACATTTTGGCTGATAACTATTTTTATTCTCCTGTAACTTTACTCTAAAAAGAGCTAAATCCTCTAAAGTTTCAGGAGTAATGCGTCATAATAAGAAGTGTTTGTGAATGAAAAATCAGCAATGTGGGATACTGTTTGTCCGTGATTTACACAGGGGGAACAAATTGTGGCAGGATCAGCCTGATATTATTTGTATCCCACTATAACTTCGTTGTATAAAGAGCTAACATCTCAAAAATGTCAGGAGTAGTTAGTCATTATGAGAAGTGTTTGTAAACTAAAAATCAACAATGTGGGATACTGTTTGTCCGTGATTTGGACAGTCCAGCGTGTGCTCCGGACGCAGGGGAAACAAATTCTGTCGGGGATACCTAGTTTGGCAGGACACCTGTCCGAGTATCAGGTGAACTGAACTTATGGTAAGAAGTTATGACCTGCAGTCTATCTGGGTCAGATATAAACCAATTTTAGGTAGAGTTTATTTTTGTTATGCTGACTTTTTACAGTCAGTTACAATACCTAGCTAGCATGATGGAGTTTCCATACAGCTGGGCGGGTGCTTTGATGTTACTGATACCATAGTGAACTGTATTTTATTCATAAGGTTAGTTAGTAGAGTTGCCTGTAAAAAAGACGGAATCAACCCTCATTCAGAGAAAATATCACGCGTTTTGTATTAAGGTGAAAAGGAACACAGTTTGTCCCGGACTTCAGCTAGAATGGAAAAAAAGACACAAAGCTAGATTTATTCTGTCTTTACGCTGTCAGCTGCCTCTTCTCCTCTCATTCTCCCCCCTCTCGCTCCTGTTGCTACTTCAACGGCTTTTCTCGTGTTTATTTATCGCCCACTTTGCGCCAGAAAGAAGAAACCAGCGGATGTCGCGCTAAACAAGAGCAGCACGTTTAAGCTTGATCAGCTGCTGTTAGAATTTGGAATTTGATATTACTTTCTAGTATCAGCTGATGTTTGCTGGAGCCACAGCTGTAAAAGCTGCTGCTCATGATGGTTTGTATATCTGGTGAGAGGGAAACATGAAGATGAATCCAGGAGATGTCCTTACTGAATCATCAGAGCTGGACAGGTGATGGAGAAAGGTTTACCTTTTAGGTGACAGGAATGAGTTGAAGGAAAGTTATGAGCTGTTTCTGAGAGACAAATAACACCATTATTATGTTGCCAAATGATGTTATAACACCATAACATCATTTGGCACACTGACTTCTGAGGACATTTTAAATGGCACTCGCCATCAGAAAGGTTGCCTACCCCTGGTCTAGAAGAACAAAGTAAACTTCGGGAGAACGGACCAGTTAGTTTTAACAGCTCTTAAAGTAACATGAGAAACATTTTTCACCAAGAAATTCAGTTCAGTGGGTGGGTCAATGGGTCGTTCAGTGGGTCGTTTAGTGGGTTGTTCAGTAAGTGGGAAAAGTGGGCCTTTCATTTTGTCATTCAGTAGGCAAAAGGGGGTGGGGTGGGGGTGGATTCCTATTCCCACATATGTAACAAACTTGATTCAAACACTCAAAGTTAAACAAAAGAAGTTCTCATCACCTTAATATGTTCAAGTGCATAGTGTGGAGGACGTACTAAGGCCTCGAGGCACTCAGATGTAAAACCCAATATTGGTGAGGGTTTTTTAAATTTGTAAATTGGTGAGATTTGACCCGGCAACGACAGGAAGGTTACATACACAGCAAATGTCTTACACACACACACAACCAGACAGGCATGCACACAGAATGCTTAACAGTTAAAACTGAAATGCATGAACCCATCTCTCTTTGGCATGTTTATAATGCTTTTCCACAATGAGAGAGAAAGCAAAAAGAGACAGGAGCCAAAACCATCAGGTGGTGTACAGTACTGAAAAAGAACAACAGAAGGAGTATTTTCAGCGTGTGTTATTACGAGTGTTAAATGGGAATACTCTCAGTGGTGCCTCTGTAGAAGGTGCTCATAACCACACACAGGCACACACACATGATTAAACAATAAATGAAAAAAAACACACTAAAAGAGTTCAGAAGTGAGAAATCTATGAGCTGAATGTTCATAAACTGTTCATACATACAGTTATAGGTACATGAACATTTACCTATAACTGTAACTTGTGTTTCAGTGCTGCAGCCTATGACCTGCTTGACTTCCAGGTGTGAGAACCTGCAAATGTCCAGAGTCAGGAGAGACTGGGGGACCCACTTTAGCAGGGTCATCTGTGTTGGCTTTGGGACCCTTGATGATACAGGGGGACACAGTCACAAGCGCCTAAGGAAGAGTATGAGCAGGAACCAGCACCAGCTGAGAGATGGCCAATATGTAGACAGACTGTTCCCTCTTTGTGAAGGACTGATAGAAAAGTTTAAAATATATATATATATATATATATATATATATATATATATATATATATATATATATATATATATATATATATATATATATGAATACCGATGAATGTGTGTTGTTGCTATACAGCCTGGTTATATGTGCCCCTTTTTTTACTTTGAGCACCACCTTCTTTAAAGACTGCTGCACAGCAATAGCCGGCTTTAATTTTTACAATTTGTATATATATATATATATATATATATATATATATATATATATATATATATATATACACACACACACACAAAGTAACACTCGGGAGAATGGACTAGTTAGTTTTAACAGCTCTTAAAGTAACATGAGAAACATTTTTCACCAAGAAATTCAGTTCAGTGGGTGGGTCAATGGGTCGTTCAGTGGGTCGTTTAGTGGGTTGTTCAGTAGGTGATAAAAGTGGGCCTGTCATTTTGTCATTCAGTGGGCAAAAGGGGATGGGGAAGCATACAGCTACAAGGACATAAATGTAGCCAACTTGTGATATGCTATTGCCACTCTGTTTCCGCAGGACACTGAGAGAGAGAAAGACGACAACAGAAGACAACGGTTCAATTTTAATGTAAGTACTGTTTGTTGGGCTTTTAAGTGGTTGAACATGTAAAACTTGCATGTGCCATTCTCCTCATTTTTAAAATTTAAAACTTGTTTTAAAACTTTTTTTTCTTTAAGTTTTTTTTGGGGGGGTGGGATGGAAGCAAAGTTTGTGTGTGGATGTATTGTTGTTGTTCTTTGTTTGTTTTCTCATACTATCAAAATAAACTAAATTGATATGCAGTTTTTCTCTCTCACTTTCTGCCTCTCACTCTTTGTATTTACAGTGCAAACAAGATGGAGAGAAACGTTGTCTACTGCCTGCTTTGTAAAAAGCCGCAACAGTCCATTCGCACACACCTGAGCAGAGTGTGCCTGAAAGACTGCACACCACAGAAATGTGAGGAAGAAGCTTCCAGAGCCATTGCTTCACAGAAGCTGTTTTCTAATGAAGGTAGAGTGTGGAACTTCTCAGAGCTCCAGGAGTACTGCAAGGATGAAGAATCTTGCATTAAACTCTGCACTCGCCTTCAAACACGTGGATTTATCATCACGAACAGTCCCCAAGCGTTTTCGACAGTCGTGCCAACAGCGAGGTATGATGACCTTATTGCCACTTCCACATATTGGATGACACATACAAACTTTCAATAATGTCTTACCTCTGTCACATTTGCAATAGGTCTGATAAGAAGGAAATTCTTGCCGTGGCCAAGAAGGATATTGAATATTTCCACACAAGACTTTCTGGCGGTGATTGCATCCCCACATTTGCAATGACTACCTTCAGACAGTACTGCGAGGCCATCCTGATTTTACAACATGGACTGACAGCAAATGCTGTTCAAGAACTTTGTGTAAGTGCACCACCAACAACAAAAGTGCACGATAAGTGAAATGACAGCTGATGTAAGTCTGTATTTCTTTAAGCTCCAACACCTTTTTTTTTACATACACAGGTAGAGGACTGGATGGCGCGGAAAGCAGTAGCTGATGGTGTTGAGCTGAGTGGTA
The DNA here is from genome assembly GCF_057381845.1 of Rhamphochromis longiceps. Classification (NCBI taxonomy): domain Eukaryota; kingdom Metazoa; phylum Chordata; class Actinopteri; order Cichliformes; family Cichlidae; genus Rhamphochromis; species Rhamphochromis longiceps. The sequence continues at coordinate 110,170 of NW_028187225.1, forward strand.
ACTTGAAGATAACCAGCCAGGAAGAACAAGTAAGTCATTCATTCTCAGCAGCGACTCTCTTCTTGCTCTATAGGCACCTTGTGAATTGATTTTATGAGATATTTAACATTGATTCCTTTTTTTCTCTGCAGTTGTTGGACTGCTATTTTAGGAACATCCGTCCAGTGTCCTTGGAAAATCAAATTGCTGGCAGCGATGACAGGGGCAAGTTCTTCCTAGGAGAATGTGGGGTCCCACTGTCCAACCCATCATTAGATGTAAAACGCCTGAGAGCGAGGTGAGTGCTTGACCTAACTGGATCAATAGCATATTAAGAAAGATTTGTTTCTTTGATCTGACAGAGAAACCCTAACCCTGGACTCATAACAGTCAGCCACATATGTTGCTGTATGTCAGAGATGTTCGCCCCTTGTATTTTGGCTTTTTCATCTCTCTGGGCTCTCTAATTAATTTGCATGCATTAAAAACCACAGATACCTGAGCACTGAACCTGGGGATGCTATGGCTGAGTCAGCATCAAGCTCAGTAGGAGGACTACCGACACCAGGACAGGCCAGGTACACTTTTTTTTAAAAAATATCACACACTACCACAAGTCAACCTGTGTTACACGTTTCCACATTTAAAAACTTTTGATGGATTTGATGCATCCCCTCCTCTACACCTTTCATGTAGCACATCATCTACGCACCTGCCACTCCAAGAATGGGATGCCTTCCTCCAGGCCTTCCCGGTCACCCTGAATGGAGAGCCACCATCCAAACGGCAGTGTGTACAGGCTGGCTTTCCACAGCACAGACACCACTACAAGAAATGGAGGGATATTCAGCTGAAGAAAAGAGTTGGGTACATTCTCGGTAAGGCCTGGGCATGTCATGTTAATGGAGCTGCTTCTGTTGCATTGCTTTGTTTGTTTTGTATGTATTTCAGAATGAAAATACTTTAATAATCTCTAAGAAAATTATGTGGGTTACACTTGTGTAGAGACAATAGCAGTAACAGTCTGAACTAATTAAATAATACAATACATGTAAGTATAACCCACTCAATGTTGTACACCCAAATATACACAGATAGCTCAATTATAAATATAAGGAATATTTTAAGGTACAAATACGTGATTGACTAAAATGCATATGGTTGATTTTTCATTTTTAAGCCGCAATAATCACTTGCATTATTTCTTGTACGTCGCTTTGTGACCACTTCATTTAGGTCAGTCAGTTGGCAGAAGAGGAAACCCACCTCAGCCTGCACGTGTGCAGATGGCTTTGGACAAGGAGAAATGGCACACCAACAAGCCCACTGTCAATGCCATCTTGCAGGCCTGGGTTGTTCCGCAGCCCAGTATACAAGACAACCAGTCCCTCATGTCTTCGATTGCAGAGCAGAAGTGGAAGGGCCTGGCTTTGCAAGACTTCGGGGAACGGAAGGGCAAAGGTAAAATGCACACAACATTTAGACAAATTGCAAGTGAACGTTTCTAAGAGCCCTGTCATGACCGATGGTATCTTTCAACTTACAGGTGTGATCGCACTTATGCCTTTCCACAAAGGGGATATAGTGTGCGATTACCACGGGACATATATCACTGAAGCAGAAGGGAAACGGAGGCCCCAGTCGGGGTATCTGTTCTTCTTCAGGGACGAGTGTGACCGAGGGATGTGCATCGATGCCACTGCATTCCCCTGTGCCTGTCATCCCGACATTGACACCTATGGGAGGCGAATGAACCATTCCCGAAAAAATCCAAACATCAAGCCCCAGAAGTTTACAATGAACTTCCCTGCAGGACCTCAGGAGACAATACTTTTCATTGCCCTGAAGGACATCGCAGTTGGTGAGGAGGTGTTATGGGACTACGGAGTAACTCGGAAATCTTATGGTGGTGAAGGGGAAGACTTGGAGTGGCTGGACAGCTGACTTTCATTTTATCTGTTCTTTTCCTATTCTCTTTGCATGGGCTTTTTTATGTAGTGATTTTATTCTTAAAAAACACAGCTGTTTTTACATTGTCTTGCATGTAATTTAAATGTGGTTTGAGGGTTTTTTGTTTTGTTTTGTTTTGTTTTAATTTACGTATTGAAATAAAGTGTCATGTTTCCAAATTTCACTCTGCTTCATATTGTATTATTTACGTTCACTGTTTCGTGTTTTATTGTGAAAGTCTTGTGTTTCCATGTTCAGGTGTCTGGTTTTGCTTCCACTGTGGCTCCATTTTAATTTCTCATTTGTGTTCCCCGCGTCTTGATGCCTCCTGAAGAGCATGATGATTAACATAGCCAAGGTGATTATGAAACACGTCAGGTTTACAGATGAATAATAACAATAATAATAATAAATGTGAGATACTAGCTCTACATGAGTGTCTCCTGCAGTTAATATGTAATACACAGATGAAAGATGAGGTGAGATATCTAGGCATTATCTCTTGTCATTTGAAAGATTAACTACTAACAGAAAATAAGAATATCTCAATAATAGACTTAGAATTTTCTATCCTAAGCCAATTTTAAACAGGTGCCTGCAGATTCTTTGGGAGAATTTGGACAGTCTGTCTGACATCTGCATTGACTCATATTTGTTTAACAGCCCGGGTCTGCGCTCAGGTGTCGCACTTTGGATAAATAAGATAAATAAGGAGACCAAGGCCCTGTACAGGCTCTTGGTAAATGCATTGAGGAAATTAATGACTGGTTGTGCCACAATTTTCTCCAGCTAAACAAAAACAAAACTGAGGTAATAGTCTTTGGCGCCAAAGAAAAACGATTACAGGTCACCAGAGAACTTCAATCTATACATCTAAAAACCACAAACCAGGCGAGAAATTTGGGTGTAGTGATGGATGCAGACCTAAACTTGAAAAAGAAAAGAAAAACACATTAAGACAATAACAAAGTCAGCTTACTATCACCTCAAGAATATTTCAAGGATAAAAGATCTGATGTCTCAACAGGACCTGGAAAAACTAGTCCATGCATTCATCTTTAGTAGGCTTGATTACTGTAACAGCATCTTTACAGGTCTACCTAAAAAATCAGTCAGACAACTACAGCTCATTCAGAACTCTGCTGCTCGAGTCCTCACTAAGACCAAAAAAGTGGACCACATCAGTCCAGCTCTGAGGTCTTTACACTGGCTGCCTGTCCGTCAGAGGATAGACTTTAAAGTTCTGATGCTGATCTGTTTTGATTTTATATACTGTTTTGTTTGTTTGTTTGTTAATTAGTTAGTTTGTTTCTTTGCTTGTTTTAATCTATTTTAAATCATGCTTTTTATTTGTTTTTGTTTCTAATGTCTCTGTAAAGCACTTTGAATCACCTTGTTGTTGAATTGTGCTATACAAATAAATTTGCCTTGCCTTGCCTTGAGGAACTGCCCCGGTCTTTATTTATAATTCAGTGAGCGTTTGTTCCTTAGATTGGAATGTGGAGGTGTGTGTGTGTGTGACAGACAGACAGAGAGAGAGAGAGAGAGAGAGAGAGAGAGAGAGAGAGAGTGTGACACTTGCTGTGTATTTAAAAAACAAACGCTCAAACAAACCAAAGAGAAAAAGCTTACATGTTTTCAGTTTTCAGTTTTATTTGTCATATGCAAGTTAGCACAGGGTCAACATTGCAATGAAATGTGTTTGACGAGCAGCAGTCACTCAGCAGCTTGATACAGTAGGAGAAAATATAGGAAAATAAAATAATAAGAAAATAGAAAAATAATAAGGAGCAAAATATTAGAGAGACATGGTAAAAGAGAAAAGATGACTAAATATATATGTATCTATAAATATATGTACACTAGTGATTAAATAAGAAAATCTTGAAAAGAAATATGACGGGAGGGCAGATGGGATATTGCACAGGAATGAGCAGCAGAAAATTACAGTATTGCACTTTTAAATATAAATATCAATGACAATAAAGTGGAGTGACCAGTGCGGATTAAACATTACATGTATTATGAAACAGATGGTTTGGCGACAGTGGTCCAGGTAAATGCTACATGGACACCTGATCAGAGGACAAGGGCTTAAAAGGTGTCTGTGTGTCTGTATGTTTATATAATTGTACATATGGAGGAAAAATTTCCTAAAACCATACTTGAAATCATAACTAATGCACTTTATAAAATAAATACCTAAAGGTTTTTCAGAAATTATTACATAGAATAACATTTGGGACGTTCAGTGGGTGTCGTTCACTGGCTCATTCAGTCAGTGTCGTTGAGTGGGTGTCGTTCACTGGCTCATTCAATGAGTCGTTCAATGGCTCATTCAGTGAGTGTCGTTCAGTGGGTGTCGTTCACTGGCTCATGCAGTCAGTGTCTGTTAAGAAATATAGTCTAAAACACTTCTTCAGTAAAGACTCAGAGAAGAGAAACTTCTTGCTAGCAAAAGTGCAGTCTCCAGAACTGAGAATAAGACAAGGTACGACCTCTCTCATGCTCCTAGGATGTGGGGGTGAACACCCTAAAATGTTACAGACCTCCTAGGATGAGACATTCTTTCAATATGCCACCAACTATATACTTGTATATTTATTATTTATATATTTACCATATACTTCTACACACAAATGATTACATGCAGCATTCTACCATATGCAAACTTATATCATTAGCACTTAGACCCCCGGAGAGCAGTCATTTTGGTTTTCTACCTTAGACCCCTGCGGAGTCATCATTTTGCGTTTCTACCTTTAAAAGCCGGAGAGCAGTCAGTCAAATGCTGGAGTCGTTCATATGTATATTAGGTCGTTACCTAGGAATTCTGGAGGGAGGGGAGTGGGGGTGAGTGATTGAGGGGGTGGGGGAGTGGAGTGTTTCAGTTTGCCATCTTAGGGAGAAATCAACACATGTCCTTTGTATGTCCTTTGTTGCTGACATTTATTGATGAAAACAGTACAAAAAACCAACCATTTGTACACATATTTACAAATAATGATAAAAAGTGAGTGAGTACATTTCAACATGCATGTGTTGATTTCTCCCTAAGATGGCAAACTGAAACACTGAAACACTCCACTCCCCCACCCCCTCAATCACTCAGTGAGTGATTGAGGGGGTGGGGGAGCTGCTAAAAGCGGTGAGCTTCCTTTTGTGTTTCATCTTGATGCATTCTCAATCATCCAGGGAAACAAATCTCCAAAAGTCACCAACTTGGAGTGTTTCAGTTTGCCATCTTAGGGAGAAATCAACACACATGGGTGTATGTCCTTTGTTGCTGACATTTATTGATAAAAACAGTACAAAAAACCAACCATTTGTACACATATTTACAAATGGCCTGCTGAGTGGTACATGGAGCAAGTTTTGGGTGGCTTGCGACCTAAAATCCAAGTACACAGATGCAAAAAAAATCAGGCCACTGTGCGATGTGTTCACTGCTACAGGTACACATGTGGTAAATGCAGACGACAGATACCGTGGCAGTGCCAGGATTGTGAGTGATTGCTGAAAATGTTGAAATGTACTCACTCACTTTTTATCATTATTTGTAAATATGTGTACAAATGGTTGGTTTTTTGTACTGTTTTCATCAATAAATGTCAGCAACAAAGGACATACAAAGGACATGTGTTGATTTCTCCCTAAGATGGCAAACTGAAACACTCCACTCCCCCACCCCCTCAATCACTCACCCCCACTCCCCTCCCTCCAGAATTCCTAGGTAACGACCTAATATACATATGAACGACTCCAGCATTTGACTGACTGCTCTCCGGCTTTTAAAGGTAGAAACGCAAAATGATGACTCCGCGGTCAATTTAGCCAATTTAGCTTCCACTTCCACCATTTGACTGCTCTCGGGTTTTATAGGTAGAAAGGTAGAAGCCTGGGAATGCTAGTGTTAAAAGATTATACTGACTACTAAGCACAATTTTCCTAATAACAGTGTTGTTGAGTGGGTGTCGTTCACTGGCTCATTCAGTCAGTGTCGTTGAGTGGGTTATTCAGTGAGTGTCGTTCAGGGGGTGTCGTTCACTGGCTCATTCACTGAACGACATTCATTTCCTATGGCGGCAACTTTTGACTGGACCCTATATAAGGGGAGGAGTGCTCAGCTCAGTCATTCATGCCCTGAAACTCAGAGGAGCAGTGTCTCTGGATTTATGACCACAGCGTCTTGGTTAACTAAGACACACAACTTTTCTTTTTTTATCTGCTGTCTTGAAAGACTGTATTTACAATACAGGTAATATTTTTGGCATATTCTTAACTGTTGCAAATTGCTCTTTCCTGTTCTTTACTTACTTGATTTTAATGTGTTTTACTTACATGATTACACTTTTTTTGTCTTTCCTGGTTTAACAGTTTTTCAGTTACATTGTTTCACTTCTTTTTTACTTACCTGATTATACTTTCTGTTCTTTCCAGAACACAACAGCCATGGAGGACGTTGGTGTCGAAAACATGAAGGGTTTGGCGGATGCTTTCGCCAGATCTAAAAGCGTTGAGGATTTCCTCCTGGACCCCAACATTTTCATTCCATTGCAGGCAACGACAGTTGAGGATCCAACGAGACGTGTTTGGAGTAAATTTGATTACGACGGAGTGGTGGTTGAACTAAAAAACTTGGAAGGCCTGCATATACCCTTTTCTAGGTTGAACATGGCACCCTTCAAAATGCACCAGCTGAAAAACTCCTGGCACACCATAAAGAAACACTTTGACCTTAGTAAGTTGTCTGTGGAGGGCTTAAAAGTGCTGCGAAAGGTAAGAGGCTTTGATTTTGCCTACCTGGACGGGGGATTCAAGTTAGAAGCTATAGTAATTCCCAAGTCCCTTGTGGTGGTGGACAGAGTCTGTAAAATGGCTGACTATTTACCAAGACACACGGTGGACCTTGTTAATGGCATCTTAACAAAATTTGTTGAGTTGCTCAAAGACCTTCCACTGGAAGACCTGAGCAGACCCACGCTGCAGAAGACCATCATTCACAACAAGGGGAGCATGAACGTATTGCCGCAGGATCAAACGTTCGTACTCTCCAAACTGGATGAAGCGAAGAGGATGTTGCCGGAGCATCCAACATTGGAAGTCCGGTTCTTTGTCTACAAATTTGGACAAAAGACAAGGGACCCCTTTCATTTGTGGGAAGTAGCTGACCCTGACGAGGTTGTGCGATGTTCTCTGCACGTGGCCTGCAACCTCATACCACTGGACCCTCACACCACACTTTTCTGGTCAAGAGCAGGACTGGAAAGGATGTTTGGACCCAGAGCTAGGCTCTTCACGTCCATGTCCATGCACGAGTGTGTTAACGTGCAGACAGAACTTGACCAGCACCCACCGGACATCTTGCCAGCTTTGGCAGAGATTGCCACTAGGCCTAACGTCACCTTCTGGCAAGTTTATGTGGACAGCCCACACACTCATTATATGTCCACATTCCGGCACCCCATTAGTGGATTGATCGTCACTGGTGGCCTCGGCCACCCGAATTACGTTCAGGCGGTGGCCACCAGAGCTGAGGACTACTACATCCACATGATGGACTTGGCCAGGAAGGCAGCAGGTAATTATAACCTGAGAATAGAGATCGTGGAGGGGATAGAAGGGAAGGAACTGGCAGACTTTACAGACATTGTTTATGCATGCTCATTCTTCGACTTGAGTGCATTACATAAGTGCCTGACGGACTTCCCCCTCGTTGTACCCTTTAAACGGGAACAGGAACAGCCAAGCGTGAATGAAATACTGTCTCGCTGTCTAAAGTATATGGCTGACCAGCTCCGGCAACTTGGGGAGAAGCACACAGGCAAAGGCGGCTTTCTCCCAGTGTGGAAGGCATTCCAGCTGGAGCTTGCGCTGGAGGAGGCATTATACGGGCACCCCTTGTCCAACATGGACAGACAGTACTCTGCAGCACTCGGGACCAGCTCGCTGCACGAATTCAGTGCAACCAACATGCGGGGCTTCATGGGCCTGGGTGCAGCAACTGGTGCAGCTGTTGACGACTGCCCACCTCCTCTGGCACACTGGACAAGGGACACACTCCAGATGAAAAGAATCGAGAGGCTATTTGCTCTCACATTGACTCTCGAGTGCGAGCCTTCCGTGCTGGGACCTGAGCTTGTAAAACTCCTGCTGAAAGACCTCTTCAGGAGGAACGACGGCATCTTCATCTCAGAGCTGCAAGGGGAAAAATGCCCAGAGAATTTAAAGGGACACATTAATCTGGCTGCACTGACGGAGAACCTGGCCACCAGAGACTCCTTCCCGACCCCATTCACCTTTGCCCGGGCGAGGAAGCTTGTTGAAGGGGAAGGGAAGAATGTACAAGAATGCCTGAGAGCAGGATTCCTTGAGCTGAAGGTCAGGTGGTTCCCAGACATTAAGTACCGCGACATAAAGGGAACAAGGAGGGCTTCTTGGAACTTGATTGATTATGTAGAGATACATAATGAAGACAGGGAGCCTTCCATCGAGTCCCAGGCCATGGCCATAGTGGGAGATGTGGCCATGGAGATGGAGCGCCGTGGACTGTGCTACGCCAGGACCCTTGAAAGGTACAGAGAGCATGGAATGCCATGGCTGGCGCAAGTGATGAAGAGGATTCCGGGGAAGACTGAAAAACACACACGGAACAAGGTCTTGGTGCTGGTCAGCTCAGTGGGACTTATCATGAATAAGGATTTTGTGTCATATGAGAAAGTGAAGGACCTACTCCTGGAGCTGAAGATGACACAGGCAGAGCTCCAAAAGTACAGGATCCTTTCAACGTCAGTCTGTGAAAAGGTTTTCGGCTTCACTCTCTATAAGCTCCACTATGACATTCTTTATCGAATGGGGAACCCAAAACCCCATGCGGAGAAAAAGTTGCCTCCAGATCTCCCCCTGGAGATGGAGGAAGAGGATGCACCTGTACTTGAAGAGGATGAGGAACCTGACCTATTGCAGACGAGAGCTGTGTACATGCCCGCTCAAACCAGCAGACACTGGACACAGCAGGAAGAGGGATTTATCAACCTTGATCCAACAATCTCCACTGGCGTGGCGTACAAGGAGTATGTCGGACAATGCAAAGCAGCAAGACTACCTGCAAGGTCGTACAAGGGCTTTGGGAGAAAGCGAAGAGACCTTCTCAGGGATGCATAGGCATACAAGCTGATTTCCTGTTCTAATCATGTCCTTTCTTTATTTTGACTTTATGCTTAGAACTAGCACAGTAGGACATATTTGTTTATCTTTTGAATCCACTTTAAGACAAGTGTGAATTTGATTTCTGTTGTAGTTGATCTTGAAGAAGTGTGATCTCAGTTCATTTTGTGGTGTTCACAAGTTCCACTGTAAATAGAGGTATTTAAAATAAAAAAAAACCAAAAAAAAAAACCACCCCTCACATGGACTCTGCCTTGACGTGGCGTGAGGGCTTACGTGTCCCTCTGGGATACAACCAAAGAGTCCAGCAGCTGATCAGCGACCAGCTGAACCTCCAGGCCATAACAGTGAAGGACAGAGCAGTATACTTCCTGTCCCTCACCCTCCTGTCACTGCCTGGAGGTTCAGCTGGTCGCTGATCAGGTGTTTCTCTCCCTATCACTATCTCTCTCTCCAGGGCGGAACTGATTACGGGTTTACGCCCTCGGGCCAGCTCTCGGAGGAAGAAACACCTGTGCCTCGTCAGTGTGGATTGCATTTAAGCCAGGAAACAACGGTTGTTTTTCGCTGGATTTGTAAGAATCGCGTAAGTGAAATTCTAGCAAGTGTTTTTCCGTGTCGTTGTGTGTTTGAAACTAACAAGCGTTTCCTTATGCGCAGACCCTCTGGACTGTTTTCCCTGGTGTTCCCTGAGTGGCGAGTGTTCGAGTGGATTCCTGTGATTGTTTGGAGAGAAACGAGAGTTTTCCCCTGGATTTCCCCCCGGAGCCATGCCCGTTTCACCTTTTGTATATACACTTGTTGGACACTGTACGTTAATAAATTCTCTTGTGTGCATCCATCCCCGGAGTGCAGCGCGTGACTCCAAGTTGCACACCGTGACGCCTTCCCCACAAAGTTACCTGAATACATACCTGTTCACCAAGCACACACCTACCTACATACTTACCTGGTCGTAGCGAATACTCACCTGAATACTGTGCAAATGTTGAATAATGAAAATTAAAACAATTTGATCAACGTTTGTTGTTACTATTTATTAAATTTTATTTTCAGTTGTTCATGACGGGACAAACAGTGTTGGGGGAAAGAGAAAGATGAGAGAGATGAGAGAGAAAGATGAAGGAACAGAAAAACTGGGCAACAGGGACAGTGAGAAAGGACACAAAAGAAAAAAAAATCTCCCGTTTTTGGTTCACATTAACTTAAATAGATATTTTTTTGAAGAACATTTGATTTTTTGAAAGACAATTTAAAAAAGAGGAAAAGAAAAAAAGACTGGACACCATGGAAAACGGCTGGACTGTGGTGCGCTATGGCCGCCGGCGCCAACGTGACCGCCAAGTGTTCTGGGACGGGTACGGGTACGCTCCTTTTCCTCTCGGAGAAGGGATTATCTTCCACAACCTAACCCTAACAGTGTACAGTGACTGATCAGGCAGTACAGTTTTAGGAACCTTTTTAACTGAGGCAGGATGGCATTTTGGTTTTTAATCAGAATCTACCCTTCAGCCAGAATTCATTTAAAGAGCTGTGGGAACAGCTACCTGTGACTGAATCTCTGTCCGTCAGTTTGGACACTACCTCAACCGTGAACAGCAATACAACGGGTCATGATGAAACCTGGAGGCCAGATGACACCATGGAGATGTTTCAGATCATCAATGAGCAGCAATTAGCTGAAAACTTTGGTGAAAATCTCTTTGAGCTGCCAAATGACATTTTGCAAAAAGACGGCATTACACCTGCAGCCTCCACTGTTCCGGTTACGACAGATTACCCTGGCGAATGTGGGTTTCAGCTGAGATTCCAAAAGTCTGGAACAGCAAAATCAGTGACTTCAACTTGGTGGGGAAAATGCAAAGCAAACGTGTGGTCGCAAATTTTGAAGCCACCCTGATAACCTTCTCCCACCAACGATGTGGAGATCCAAGCCTTTTAGATCCAGTTAAAATCAAGACACTTAAAACGATGATAAATGCAAAGACTGGTAACAGCGCAAAGAACCATAAAGCAAGAGAATTTTTAAAAAACTATGAGAAATAAACTAGGCTCTGCCCATGACTCAATCTTTGCCTCTCTTCCTACCTCATCTCCTCTAACTCCATCTGCTGTCCATCTGAGAAAAAGGCACAATTTGCTATTGCATTAGTCTATTATTTAAATTGTCCACATTTAACAATTCTTCACCTAATCCACAATAAAGTAATGATAAAAACTGTTATGGAACCTAGAAATTGTATTTGTTATTGTTTTTATACTTGGATCTGTTGTGCCAAAGTAGGTATCCCCGACAGAATTTGTTTCCCCTGTGCTGGGAGCACGCAGGAAGTACTGATGTTTTCATTTTGTGAAAAATTAGTATCGTTACATTACCATACAACAGAAAATTATATATATATATGGAAAAGCCGACGTAGGACAGTTTTCCAGTTTCATTGTACTACTGTACTATGTATGACTGTGCAATGACATTAAAGAGTTATCTCATCTCACGGGGTATCAGATGGGATTATTTTAATAAAACATTAACATTTTGGCTGATAACTATTTTTATTCTCCTGTAACTTTACTCTAAAAAGAGCTAAATCCTCTAAAGTTTCAGGAGTAATGCGTCATAATAAGAAGTGTTTGTGAATGAAAAATCAGCAATGTGGGATACTGTTTGTCCGTGATTTACACAGGGGGAACAAATTGTGGCAGGATCAGCCTGATATTATTTGTATCGCACTATAACTTCGTTGTATAAAGAGCTAACATCTCAAAAATGTCAGGAGTAGTTAGTCATTATGAGAAGTGTTTGTAAAATTTGCCACCGACATCCATGTGATCAACAACAGACACACGTCATTGCCCTTCGTGGTCTAAACCAATCAGAGATAGTCAGGGGCGGGACCTCTGTAAATGTCCTTGGTCCAGCTGAAAGTGCAGGTGGATAGAGAAAGGTGAGTAGCTTGAATGAAGCGATACCGATTCATTAAATCCTGAATTGAATGAATATAAATGTATTTTACCAGAAACGCCAGAGTCTCAGGCTAAAGCTCACAAAACTATTTCAACAACAACCAGCGAATGAGAGCAGGAAACGGTAAACACAGAGCGGACCGGCGCATCAGAATTAGCTTAGCCGCCGTCGGGGCTGAAAGCCAAAAGCTCACTAATTCTGATTCGTCGTGTCTGAATCGTCTTTACGTCTTTTTTGCGCAAGATTCTGGGCTGCAGGTTTTGTCTCTCTTCAACCAAAATTCACTAGGCCAGCAGCAAAAGAAGAACCAAACTATGCTTCACATTTGATAAATATCGTCGTTAATTCCCTATTACTTTTGCTGTTTTGCTTCCAACACGATAAAAACCACAGTTCATGCACAGCTCTCGCTCTGTACTTCAAGAAAAGTTTCCCATCTCAAACATGTGTTTTCCGCATTACTCATTTGCTTATTACCCATCAGTCTACCGTTGTTTACAGCGCTGGCGGCCGCTGTCTTTTCTTTTCTTTGTACTTAAATGACCTCGGACAAGAAAGAATAATTTCTGCTGTTCAATACTGAAGAAATGTAAACTTTTTCAAATTGGGTATAATTGCAGAATATTTTTAAGGTTATCTGCTATAAAATCCATGCCAGGAAAATCTCCTTCATGTTTTTTTTTTCTATTTTATTCTCAGTTACTTTGACACAACGGCATGTGCTGTGATGTTCACATCTCTGATAAAGTTTAGTGTCAGTACTGATAAATGATCAGAATTACAAGATTTCTCACTGTCTGAGGAAAAATTGCACCAAATCGAATCTGGACCTTGTGAAGCGGAATCAAGTGGATTATAGAAATCAGTGATGATACCCAGCCCTAGTGAATATCCTAGGACCGACAGAAGTGGATATAACTGACCGTGGGCAATGAGAAAAGATGAAAAGAACGATTGATAACTTTTTTGTCAAGTTAAGGCCTGATCGATCTGAAATTCATAGCCAGTGCTCTGACAGGGAGCCATCAATCTTTGAACGCTGATTTGGGTGCGCCCAACTTTTTTTTTTTAATGGTGTGCATAAGAAAAAAAGTTTTGCGCACTCAGAGAGAGACAGTGACACTTGCTGTGGATTTGGAAAAAAAAAACACACAGAAAAACCAAAGAGAAGGACAGGCACACAAGTCGATTTGTACCGCATTGAGCCAGCAGAGGGAGCCCCTCTGGTTCAATCCCAGTTGCACAGCAGCTAACCAGCTAACCAGCTTCTGTGTGTGTGTGTGTGTGTGTGTGTGTGTGTGTGTGTGTGTGTGTGTGTGTGTGTGTGACAGAGAGAGAGAGAGAGAGAGTGACACTTGCTGTGTATTTAAGAAACAAACGCTCAAAGAAACCAAACAGAATGACACAGGCAGAAAGACACTGTTTTATTTTGGTAACCAATGATGCATTTCTTCTCCCCTTGTACAGGGCCTTTTATGACAGGAACAGGAACCACAGAGCGTCAGCCGCACACATCGAAGCTGCACAGGGCACACGCGGCGCCACGCAGAATAAATGACGTTCCTGAGCCAAAGCCGAAGCCCAGCCACCCACGCTTCCTCGTCCTGACACCTTTAAGGAGCACACACCAGCCACAGGTACACATTACAATCTTACACAATCTTACACAATGGCCCAGCATCACAACAGGTCCTCTCCTGACACTGAAAATCTCTCCTGATTTCTGTTGTTTTTCCCTCATCTCTGAGCCGCTGAGTGTGAGTGTGTGTGTGTGTGTGTGTGTGTGTGTGTGTGTGTGGGTGGGTGTGTGTGAGAGAGAGAGAGAGAGAGACACTTGCTGTGGATTTAAAAATTTAAAAAAACACACAGAAAACCCAAAGAGAAAAAGAGGCACAGAAGTCGATTTGTACCGCATTGAGTTGCAAAGCAGCTGACCAGCTTGTGTGTGTGTGTGTGTGTGTGTGTCTCTTTTACACAAAAAATACATGTGAGTGCACTTGCAACAACTTTTAATATGCAAT
>NW_028187225.1:124351-149351 GCF_057381845.1 Rhamphochromis longiceps
ACTGTGCTACAGTCCTGTCGCACCATGTCATTTTTAAAAAAAGAAATGTATATATTTTGCATGATTGTCTGGGAAATGCAACCACCTCTGCGCAACCTTGATTCATATGCAATATGTAATCATGTTTGTGTAACATGAAAGAAAAAAGAGAAAAAATGATGATAAATGCAAAGACTGGTAACAGCGCTAAGAACCATAAAGCAAGAGAATTTTTAAAAAACTGTGAGAAATAAACTACACTGTAAAAAAAATAACCCTATTCAAATTAAAAAAAATGATGTCCAGTTGTCACATCCAAAATATTTGGCTTTATAGAATCCAAATTGAGTCACTTGATATGACCTGATACTTTTATGTTGATATAAACAATATTACTAGACTTGACTGAAACTTTAAATTTTGCATTGATCCAAATTGATTTTTTTACATAGAACCATATTTTAATTATTGAACCAAGCTAATATATTGAAATTTAACCAACCTAATGTATTCACATCGAACCAAATTAACATGAACTAATATGTTTGTGTTGAAGCCAGGTAATTGATTTACATATATTCAAACTATATTTTTTACATTTCATTTCAGTTCAAAAATGCTCTGCATTTCCTATAAAAAACAAGACAGTTGGCCAACCAATTGTTTCAAAATTATTTATTGTTCCAAACCATTTTAACTATAATCAATAGAGAGGATTAGTAATATACAGATTTAGTGCTACGGCAGAAATGATTAGAGAAATGTTTGTTTTATAAAACCTGCAATCTTTTGAAAACCAGTATAAAACCTGCAACCTGTCTAAAACTGGCATAAAACCATTATAAAAACTCTTTTTAAACCAATTTGCAAGTACTCAAAAATGTTTATATGTGCACTGTGCCTGTACAATGTAAAAAAAAAAAAAATCTACACATGTATCAATGAAATCAACTTAAATCTCCCTTTCAAATGGGTGTTCTTATAAATTTTGAATGTAGAATACCACTGCAGGCCAACCAAGCACACATGCACATGCATGTGCACATACACATGCACACATGCATGCAAACACACTACTGTGCAGTGTTAAGTTCACAATTAAGTTTGCGAATCTTAGAGGTCATCTTGTTAAAGTCAAGCTCCATCATAATCTTTTGAAGAGCCTCAAAGGTGAACCTGAATCCTCGTGGATATTCCATATTAAGAGCATAACAGAGTCCAAAGACCATTGCCACTCCAGCTGCCACAGAAGGCAACTCATTCAGGACTTCCACACCATCAATGATTATCCCGATGTCTCGAGGCTGATGTAGGAGGCTTGAGTTGTCCCTGAAGACGAAGAGTGCCATGGTGGTACTCTGCAGCTCTTCCTCAGCTTCATCTTTCTGGGATATCTTGAGGTAAAATATGGAACAAAATGTACAAGTGAAGAACTGAAGTCTGGCACACCTGATAAATCTTTGACCATAATAAACTACTATTTTGATAGTTGTTTGGTCACAGACTATTAGAACAATTATTTGACTAATCAGATTGTGAATTGCATAATCATTAAATTAAATCAATGGTGGAACATTTTCATAAATGTTCCACAAAGCCCAAGAAAAAAAAAAAGAAAACAATACAGAACCCTAAGATATTAACTTGATGAGTTGATTAATCGTTGCTGTCCTACATTAATCACTGCATTTAATAGCAGAGTTGTCAAATTTACATCAAGAGACTGCATCTCATGTAGAGACAGAACAGATATGGACATACCATGTATTCTTTTATCAAGTCCTCAACACATCAGCAAGGTGAATGAGAGGATAATGAGGGAGAGTCTAGATTATTATGAAATGTTTAAAAAGGATGTGCAGTGTAAATGCAAAATGATACCTGTTCAGATTAAATGAAAATGTATGCTTCAGCCATGGAATGGATGGAGCGATCTGTGGTTCTGAAAGCATACAGAAAAAAAAGAATAATGTTACTTCTCTATAAAACACATTACATAGAAAAACCAAGAAATACGTAACATGACATACCAAACAGTCTACAGACCAGCCATTAGCGACTAAGTTTGGCATAGGGTCAATTTTTTGCTGTTAAAATTAAAATTTCTTCAGAAAATGCACATTTTTCCGAGCTGCGCCTGAAAGTCAATTGAAGGAATTAGTCTTATGTCATTGATCTTATATGCTGGCTTGTTATTTCTGTCTCTAAATCATGCACATTAATAATTATCTTTTGCGCTCGGTGTACACACACATAACACACAGATATTTATATGAAGAGAGACAAACGTGCGCGCACAAACACAAGCTTGTGTCTAGAAACCGCGAGCTCACCAGAAAAATTCAAACGAAGCGGAGCACGGAGTTATACTATGAATGTTATGAACTATGAACTTATGCTAGCTAGCTTTATCCACCACCGATGCATCGTGGTAACGCTAGCTAGTTAGGCAAAAAGCCGTTTTTTACCAGTATACTAACTTGTATTCCCGACTGTGATGGTCGGTTTCTGGTAACCAGTTCTAACGTTGCGCAGGATAGCTAGCTAGCTTATAGCTAGCAGCTACAATCATGCAAAAATTAGGGGTGGCTGTCGACCCAGCTTAAATGGGGTTATTTTCTGCGATTTTGGCAATACAAATTATAAAAGCTTTTGTAACACACTTGGCTTTACTTACGTTTATTTTCAGATGAAATTAATCAAAGATGTGACATGATGTTTCCAGCAGCCATGCAGAATAAAAATGGGTCCCGGTCTATTTCTGGTGGGCGTGTTCAAGTGCAAATCACTTTGACTCAAATTAAAGATATTATCTGTTCAGCATGAAAAGAAATATATGTTTTGAGAGAAATCAAAAACTTTGCGTTGCGATGTTCACAATCCTGTACTGACACTATGGGCACATTTTTAGAAATCTATTTAATTCCACAGAAAGGTTAGCCACTTTAGTGTTTCACTTGTGACCTATTTATAGCTCACTGAAGATGGTTTTAAAATGCAACAATGTTCGGAGATAGAGAGAAAAAAAAAAAAGAACTTTGGTGCAGGTGCAGGTGCAGGTGCAGTCTTTATGTAGCTTTCTGGTGACCTTAAAAGAACCTTTACGAAGCCCGTTGACAGGCCTTTAATCGAATGATCGGTTGGTTGATTGATAACAGAAAAAAATGACACATAAGATGGACATAAAGGACTGAAAACACCAAGAGCAAAATATTGCATCGCACTCATTTATGTAGTTTATTTTTAGATTAGATAATTTTGCAAAATAACGCAGCAAAATAAATAATAAGAGCCGGGATGTGCAGACTATTTAGCACTGAAAAAACTCCGTCCATGTGAACAGAATCAGGTGTTACCTTACCTGTTGATTAAATATCAAGACTATTTAGCAATAAGCTTACTTTAAAGGCTCGTAATAGGTGAACTGTCTTGGTATAGTTGAGTCACGCAGAGTTCATGGTCCATGTTGTGTTACTTGTTGTTTGTGTGTGTGTGTGTCACCCGATGACCCCTGGCGCCGGAGCGTCTAGACTACATTAGAGATGTGTCACAGCAAAGAGCCGCACCTGCGCTCAAAGAGAGCACATACATAGAGGTGAGGTATGAGGATAAATGGATAGATGCGGTCCTTTTTCGAAGCTGAGCGCACAGTTGTATTTCCTGCACAATCACACACGAAGTGAGGCTGTGTTTATGCCGGTTATACCATGAATATACACCCTGCAGGCACCACTTGTTTGTCAAACTGTTTATGAAGCAAAAGTCACATTTCTGTTTATTTACAAAGCAAAAAGAAGGGGGGGAAAGAGGCGTAGGAGGGGGTGGAGCGTGCGCACTAGCATACCGGCGACGGCTGTTTCCTTTCACTAAAAGGAAAAAAATAATAAAATGTGTACTTCACGTTACGGTTGAAACTGGGGGGTTTTTTTGTGTTTTTTTAATTTTTATTTTATAGAAACAATTTTTGCTCATAACCAATTGACAGGGGATTTCTTAAAATCACCCCGCAGTTCTTCAGCTGAGACACCTGAGTTAGAAAACACAAACACTGCAGCTGTCTTTAACTCGCGAGGGCAGTCATGGACGCAAGACCTGCGTCTCATCACTGTGTGCGTGCTTTATTTATACTTCTCTGTGTGTCTGTGTGTGTGTGTGTGTGTGTACAAATACAACAGAGTTATTCTAAGAATTCAGAGCTGAGGTTCCCCTTTTTCTAAATCTGCATGTTCTTACAGTAAGAGGAAGCTGTAAGTTGTTTATCATACAAGAGTTTCATGTCAAAAGTCACGTAGACATTTGCTTAGTGATAAATATTGTGTAAAGTGATAAATATTTTTTTGAAAACAAATTCTTTGAAGAAGTGTCCCTCACATCTTCCCACCTGCTTTCACTGCATAACAGCCCACCCTAGTGAGACAAGACCGAGTAAAAGAGCCTGAAAGGAGTTCAGAAGTGCCCTCAAGCACCAATTTTGCCCGCAGGCACCGCAAGATCCTTTGTTTTTCACAAAGATAACTGCTAGACTCCACGTACAGTGGTGAAGATGAAAATTTGCCACAGACCACAGCCACAGTCACGGTGTGACAAATAAAGCCAATAATTATTTCCCAGTTTGTTTGTTTTGTCATCAAATTGAGAAAATGTGTGTTTAATGAACTATTTGTACAATATAACATATATCAATAGGAGTACAAAAGGTCACAAAGGTCAAATAGTATTCTCAAGTGTAAGCTCAGTAATGGTCAAAATATTGCGTTTTTGTGACTGAAACTCATTCATGCATTTGTGTCATCACGCTTAGATTACTGTAATTCCCTGTTTACTAGCTTGGATAAATCATCTCTCTCTCGCCTCCAGACAATACAAAACGCAGCAGCCAGACTACTAACTCGCTCTACCAAGCGTGTTCACATCACTCCCATCTTATATTCTTTACATTGGCTCCCAATAGAGTTTAGAATTCGCTTTAAAATTCTTGTTTAAACATACAGAGCACTAAACGGCTCCAGATTACTTATCCAAGCTTCTTTTAAAATACACTGCTGCTCGTCATCTCCGCTCACAGACTCAGAGTCTCTTAGTTGTTCCCCGTACACGACTGAAGACAAAAGGGGACAGAGCCTTTCAGTCTGTTGCACCAAGGCTGTGGAACAGTTTACCACTACCACTACGTTTGCTTGACTCTGTGGATTCTTTTAAAAAACAGTTAAAAACTCTTCTGTTCAAACAAGCCTTTTGTTGATCTACATTTTATATTTTTTACACTAATTACATTTGATCTTTTACATTGTATATAATGTCTATTGATTTTATTGTTTATTTTAATATTTGTGTACAGCGCTTTGTGAATGTCTGTCTGTGAAAAGCGCTTAATAAATAAAGTTTACTTACTTACTTACTTACTTACTGAGCCTGCAGTTCAGAAATTTAACCATTAGATGGAGTCATTGCCAAAGCAATGTCACTTTGAATTGGAGCATCACTGGGCTGACACTCACATTACAGAGGCAGACCAAAACACACACGATTAAAATAATGTATATAAACGTGGAGAGAGATAGAGGAGAAAAAAGCAACAAACTCCACATACAACATCCAAGTTGGAAAAAGCTGGGGAGTAGTCAGTGGTATCACATGTCCCCCCAAAGTCTGTTTTCAAGCATATCTAAATAGGCTTGTGACAGGGCCATTCTGTGTCATTCTGATCAATCCTGCAGTGCTGACTCAGTTGGCAGATGTGTGGTTGTTCTCACTATGCTACTCCCACAGGCCTCCCCTCTCCTCTTCCTCCTCCTCGTTGCCATTCCCTGATGAGTTGCATCCACAGGAATCTTGATCAGAGCGCCAGGGATTGGTCTTTTGAAGCTCTCAGGGTCCCCCTGTGATTTTACTTAGTTCTTCTTTCCCTGCTCTTCCTTTGGTTAATATGTTGAGGTTTGACACATCTCCAGCCCTTCTTGTTTTTGTGCTTGAAGTAGTCCAGGGAGGCACAGAGTCCTCGTGGAAACTTTTGATGTCCATCTCAGAGTGATGACATTGTACAAAGCTTTCCTTTCGTCTTGTTTTCTATAGGGTCATGCTGCTTATGCACAATGCAACCACCAAAAGGCAGCACTTGGCTGGATCTATATAAATTGCTAGAAAAACAGCAATACATGCTTCATGTTGTAAGTTGACAGTCCATGTTGATGCTGAATAGTGGCCTTAATGTGTAGATTATATAATTACTTAACTGAAATGTCCACTACAGGTTTATGTAGTTAGAGTTGGCAATCTTTCTTACAGAACATTTACTATGACTGATGTTAGTAGTCCTGTGTTTGTCCGTTATATGTCGTATGTAGCACCAGGGTCTCAGAGGAACGCTGTCTCACTTCACTCTGTACTGTAACACTATACATGGTTGAAATTAAAATAAAAGCCACTTGAATTGCCTTGTTACCTGAGATTACAGTTTACAGTTAAGCAACATATTCATTTGTAATTTATGGACCTTTTTTTTTATACAGTAGTGATCATGTTTTGAATGTTGATTCCAAGACAGCTTTTGTCTGTTTGGCTTTTTGTAATTTTAATTGTCTTTCCAATTTGCCAGAACACTTCTCCACAATCACTGTCCACATACCCAGGCCCTCTGCACCTTCCTTTCTCCGATTGGGACCGTTTTGTCCCATCCTTTTTGGTCCGATTCGCCATATCTCCAGAACCGAAGAAGCCATCGGCGTGGCCTCTTCGCCACAGCGTCCGGCACCCACCAAAACCCCCACCTAGACACCAACCTAACCCCTAATTATTGCTAGTTATTTTAATTGTTTCCCCAGCCCCGATTTCTGAGTGAAGGTACGCGTTTCAGGATATTTCATTGAAATATTGCTCTAATATTTTCAGTTTAGTTCTGGCACAAGGCACACAACACAGACACACTGAGCTCGGCCTGAAGAAGGCGAAGGAACGCCGAAACGTCGCGAAGAGCTCAGTAGATGCGCGTAAACCCAAGATGGGCAATTTTTTTGAACTGGGGCAGGGGTACCACCATCCTGTCCCACGGTGGAGAGTGCATCTCAAGGAACCGGCGATTGCTGGTTCCCTGATCTTTTTTCAACACCCTAACCCTTTACCACAGACGTGGAGTCAGGACCCGCTGTTCACTTTCAGTCAGTACACTGAAAATGAGTTTCATCAGACTAACCACAAATGTACGACAGTCAAGAACTTCTGCAGCTCTGAGCCAAGTTTCCTAAACAGTCTGCAGTATGAGGAGGACGAGGGATTATCTTCCACAACCTAACAGTGTACAGTGACTGATCAGGCAGTACAGTTTTAGGAACCTTTTTAACTGAGGCAGGATGGCATTTTGGTTTTTAATCAGAATCTACCCTTCAGCCAGAATTCATTTAAAGAGCTGTGGGAACATCTACCTGTGACTGAATCTCTGTCCGTCAGTTTGGACACTACCTCAACCGTGAACAGCATTGTTTTTATACTTGGATCTGTTGTGCCAAAGTAGGTAGTTTCCCCTGTGCTGGGAGCACGCAGGAAGTACTGATGTTTTCATTTTGTGAAAAAGTGAAAAATTAGTATCGTTACATTACCATTCAGTTTGAGGGTTACAACAGAAAATTATGTTATATATATATATATATATATATATATATATATATATATATATATATATATATATATATATATATATATATATATATATATATTTATTATATATAAAATTATATATTTATTGGAAAAGCCGACGTAGGACAGTTTTCCAATTTCATTGTACTACTGTACTATGTATGACTGTGAAATGACAATAAAGAGTTATCTTATCTTTTCTCATCTCACGGGGTATCAGATGGGATTATTTTAATAAAACATTAACATTTTGGCTGATAACTATTTTTATTCTCCTGTAACTTTACTCTAAAAAGAGCTAAATCCTCTAAAGTTTCAGGAGTAATGCGTCATAATAAGAAGTGTTTGTGAATGAAAAATCAGCAATGTGGGATACTGTTTGTCCGTGATTTACACAGGGGGAACAAATTGTGGCAGGATCAGCCTGATATTATTTGTATCCCACTATAACTTCGTTGTATAAAGAGCTAACATCTCAAAAATGTCAGGAGTAGTTAGTCATTATGAGAAGTGTTTGTAAACTAAAAATCAACAATGTGGGATACTGTTTGTCCGTGATTTGGACAGTCCAGCGTGTGCTCCGGACGCAGGGGAAACAAATTCTGTCGGGGATACCTAGTTTGGCAGGACACCTGTCCGAGTATCAGGTGAACTGAACTTATGGTAAGAAGTTATGACCTGCAGTCTATCTGGGTCAGATATAAACCAATTTTAGGTAGAGTTTATTTTTGTTATGCTGACTTTTTACAGTCAGTTACAATACCTAGCTAGCATGATGGAGTTTCCATACAGCTGGGCGGGTGCTTTGATGTTACTGATACCATAGTGAACTGTATTTTATTCATAAGGTTAGTTAGTAGAGTTGCCTGTAAAAAAGACGGAATCAACCCTCATTCAGAGAAAATATCACGCGTTTTGTATTAAGGTGAAAAGGAACACAGTTTGTCCCGGACTTCAGCTAGAATGGAAAAAAAGACACAAAGCTAGATTTATTCTGTCTTTACGCTGTCAGCTGCCTCTTCTCCTCTCATTCTCCCCCCTCTCGCTCCTGTTGCTACTTCAACGGCTTTTCTCGTGTTTATTTATCGCCCACTTTGCGCCAGAAAGAAGAAACCAGCGGATGTCGCGCTAAACAAGAGCAGCACGTTTAAGCTTGATCAGCTGCTGTTAGAATTTGGAATTTGATATTACTTTCTAGTATCAGCTGATGTTTGCTGGAGCCACAGCTGTAAAAGCTGCTGCTCATGATGGTTTGTATATCTGGTGAGAGGGAAACATGAAGATGAATCCAGGAGATGTCCTTACTGAATCATCAGAGCTGGACAGGTGATGGAGAAAGGTTTACCTTTTAGGTGACAGGAATGAGTTGAAGGAAAGTTATGAGCTGTTTCTGAGAGACAAATAACACCATTATTATGTTGCCAAATGATGTTATAACACCATAACATCATTTGGCACACTGACTTCTGAGGACATTTTAAATGGCACTCGCCATCAGAAAGGTTGCCTACCCCTGGTCTAGAAGAACAAAGTAAACTTCGGGAGAACGGACCAGTTAGTTTTAACAGCTCTTAAAGTAACATGAGAAACATTTTTCACCAAGAAATTCAGTTCAGTGGGTGGGTCAATGGGTCGTTCAGTGGGTCGTTTAGTGGGTTGTTCAGTAAGTGGGAAAAGTGGGCCTTTCATTTTGTCATTCAGTAGGCAAAAGGGGGTGGGGTGGGGGTGGATTCCTATTCCCACATATGTAACAAACTTGATTCAAACACTCAAAGTTAAACAAAAGAAGTTCTCATCACCTTAATATGTTCAAGTGCATAGTGTGGAGGACGTACTAAGGCCTCGAGGCACTCAGATGTAAAACCCAATATTGGTGAGGGTTTTTTAAATTTGTAAATTGGTGAGATTTGACCCGGCAACGACAGGAAGGTTACATACACAGCAAATGTCTTACACACACACACAACCAGACAGGCATGCACACAGAATGCTTAACAGTTAAAACTGAAATGCATGAACCCATCTCTCTTTGGCATGTTTATAATGCTTTTCCACAATGAGAGAGAAAGCAAAAAGAGACAGGAGCCAAAACCATCAGGTGGTGTACAGTACTGAAAAAGAACAACAGAAGGAGTATTTTCAGCGTGTGTTATTACGAGTGTTAAATGGGAATACTCTCAGTGGTGCCTCTGTAGAAGGTGCTCATAACCACACACAGGCACACACACATGATTAAACAATAAATGAAAAAAAACACACTAAAAGAGTTCAGAAGTGAGAAATCTATGAGCTGAATGTTCATAAACTGTTCATACATACAGTTATAGGTACATGAACATTTACCTATAACTGTAACTTGTGTTTCAGTGCTGCAGCCTATGACCTGCTTGACTTCCAGGTGTGAGAACCTGCAAATGTCCAGAGTCAGGAGAGACTGGGGGACCCACTTTAGCAGGGTCATCTGTGTTGGCTTTGGGACCCTTGATGATACAGGGGGACACAGTCACAAGCGCCTAAGGAAGAGTATGAGCAGGAACCAGCACCAGCTGAGAGATGGCCAATATGTAGACAGACTGTTCCCTCTTTGTGAAGGACTGATAGAAAAGTTTAAATATATATATATATATATATATATATATATATATATATATATATATATATATATATATATATATATATATATATATATATGAATACCGATGAATGTGTGTTGTTGCTATACAGCCTGGTTATATGTGCCCCTTTTTTTACTTTGAGCACCACCTTCTTTAAAGACTGCTGCACAGCAATAGCCGGCTTTAATTTTTACAATTTGTATATATATATATATATATATATATATATATATATATATATATATATATATATACACACACACACACAAAGTAACACTCGGGAGAATGGACTAGTTAGTTTTAACAGCTCTTAAAGTAACATGAGAAACATTTTTCACCAAGAAATTCAGTTCAGTGGGTGGGTCAATGGGTCGTTCAGTGGGTCGTTTAGTGGGTTGTTCAGTAGGTGATAAAAGTGGGCCTGTCATTTTGTCATTCAGTGGGCAAAAGGGGATGGGGAAGCATACAGCTACAAGGACATAAATGTAGCCAACTTGTGATATGCTATTGCCACTCTGTTTCCGCAGGACACTGAGAGAGAGAAAGACGACAACAGAAGACAACGGTTCAATTTTAATGTAAGTACTGTTTGTTGGGCTTTTAAGTGGTTGAACATGTAAAACTTGCATGTGCCATTCTCCTCATTTTTAAAATTTAAAACTTGTTTTAAAACTTTTTTTTCTTTAAGTTTTTTTTGGGGGGGTGGGATGGAAGCAAAGTTTGTGTGTGGATGTATTGTTGTTGTTCTTTGTTTGTTTTCTCATACTATCAAAATAAACTAAATTGATATGCAGTTTTTCTCTCTCACTTTCTGCCTCTCACTCTTTGTATTTACAGTGCAAACAAGATGGAGAGAAACGTTGTCTACTGCCTGCTTTGTAAAAAGCCGCAACAGTCCATTCGCACACACCTGAGCAGAGTGTGCCTGAAAGACTGCACACCACAGAAATGTGAGGAAGAAGCTTCCAGAGCCATTGCTTCACAGAAGCTGTTTTCTAATGAAGGTAGAGTGTGGAACTTCTCAGAGCTCCAGGAGTACTGCAAGGATGAAGAATCTTGCATTAAACTCTGCACTCGCCTTCAAACACGTGGATTTATCATCACGAACAGTCCCCAAGCGTTTTCGACAGTCGTGCCAACAGCGAGGTATGATGACCTTATTGCCACTTCCACATATTGGATGACACATACAAACTTTCAATAATGTCTTACCTCTGTCACATTTGCAATAGGTCTGATAAGAAGGAAATTCTTGCCGTGGCCAAGAAGGATATTGAATATTTCCACACAAGACTTTCTGGCGGTGATTGCATCCCCACATTTGCAATGACTACCTTCAGACAGTACTGCGAGGCCATCCTGATTTTACAACATGGACTGACAGCAAATGCTGTTCAAGAACTTTGTGTAAGTGCACCACCAACAACAAAAGTGCACGATAAGTGAAATGACAGCTGATGTAAGTCTGTATTTCTTTAAGCTCCAACACCTTTTTTTTTACATACACAGGTAGAGGACTGGATGGCGCGGAAAGCAGTAGCTGATGGTGTTGAGCTGAGTGGTAACTTGAAGATAACCAGCCAGGAAGAACAAGTAAGTCATTCATTCTCAGCAGCGACTCTCTTCTTGCTCTATAGGCACCTTGTGAATTGATTTTATGAGATATTTAACATTGATTCCTTTTTTTCTCTGCAGTTGTTGGACTGCTATTTTAGGAACATCCGTCCAGTGTCCTTGGAAAATCAAATTGCTGGCAGCGATGACAGGGGCAAGTTCTTCCTAGGAGAATGTGGGGTCCCACTGTCCAACCCATCATTAGATGTAAAACGCCTGAGAGCGAGGTGAGTGCTTGACCTAACTGGATCAATAGCATATTAAGAAAGATTTGTTTCTTTGATCTGACAGAGAAACCCTAACCCTGGACTCATAACAGTCAGCCACATATGTTGCTGTATGTCAGAGATGTTCGCCCCTTGTATTTTGGCTTTTTCATCTCTCTGGGCTCTCTAATTAATTTGCATGCATTAAAAACCACAGATACCTGAGCACTGAACCTGGGGATGCTATGGCTGAGTCAGCATCAAGCTCAGTAGGAGGACTACCGACACCAGGACAGGCCAGGTACACTTTTTTTTAAAAAATATCACACACTACCACAAGTCAACCTGTGTTACACGTTTCCACATTTAAAAACTTTTGATGGATTTGATGCATCCCCTCCTCTACACCTTTCATGTAGCACATCATCTACGCACCTGCCACTCCAAGAATGGGATGCCTTCCTCCAGGCCTTCCCGGTCACCCTGAATGGAGAGCCACCATCCAAACGGCAGTGTGTACAGGCTGGCTTTCCACAGCACAGACACCACTACAAGAAATGGAGGGATATTCAGCTGAAGAAAAGAGTTGGGTACATTCTCGGTAAGGCCTGGGCATGTCATGTTAATGGAGCTGCTTCTGTTGCATTGCTTTGTTTGTTTTGTATGTATTTCAGAATGAAAATACTTTAATAATCTCTAAGAAAATTATGTGGGTTACACTTGTGTAGAGACAATAGCAGTAACAGTCTGAACTAATTAAATAATACAATACATGTAAGTATAACCCACTCAATGTTGTACACCCAAATATACACAGATAGCTCAATTATAAATATAAGGAATATTTTAAGGTACAAATACGTGATTGACTAAAATGCATATGGTTGATTTTTCATTTTTAAGCCGCAATAATCACTTGCATTATTTCTTGTACGTCGCTTTGTGACCACTTCATTTAGGTCAGTCAGTTGGCAGAAGAGGAAACCCACCTCAGCCTGCACGTGTGCAGATGGCTTTGGACAAGGAGAAATGGCACACCAACAAGCCCACTGTCAATGCCATCTTGCAGGCCTGGGTTGTTCCGCAGCCCAGTATACAAGACAACCAGTCCCTCATGTCTTCGATTGCAGAGCAGAAGTGGAAGGGCCTGGCTTTGCAAGACTTCGGGGAACGGAAGGGCAAAGGTAAAATGCACACAACATTTAGACAAATTGCAAGTGAACGTTTCTAAGAGCCCTGTCATGACCGATGGTATCTTTCAACTTACAGGTGTGATCGCACTTATGCCTTTCCACAAAGGGGATATAGTGTGCGATTACCACGGGACATATATCACTGAAGCAGAAGGGAAACGGAGGCCCCAGTCGGGGTATCTGTTCTTCTTCAGGGACGAGTGTGACCGAGGGATGTGCATCGATGCCACTGCATTCCCCTGTGCCTGTCATCCCGACATTGACACCTATGGGAGGCGAATGAACCATTCCCGAAAAAATCCAAACATCAAGCCCCAGAAGTTTACAATGAACTTCCCTGCAGGACCTCAGGAGACAATACTTTTCATTGCCCTGAAGGACATCGCAGTTGGTGAGGAGGTGTTATGGGACTACGGAGTAACTCGGAAATCTTATGGTGGTGAAGGGGAAGACTTGGAGTGGCTGGACAGCTGACTTTCATTTTATCTGTTCTTTTCCTATTCTCTTTGCATGGGCTTTTTTATGTAGTGATTTTATTCTTAAAAAACACAGCTGTTTTTACATTGTCTTGCATGTAATTTAAATGTGGTTTGAGGGTTTTTTGTTTTGTTTTGTTTTGTTTTAATTTACGTATTGAAATAAAGTGTCATGTTTCCAAATTTCACTCTGCTTCATATTGTATTATTTACGTTCACTGTTTCGTGTTTTATTGTGAAAGTCTTGTGTTTCCATGTTCAGGTGTCTGGTTTTGCTTCCACTGTGGCTCCATTTTAATTTCTCATTTGTGTTCCCCGCGTCTTGATGCCTCCTGAAGAGCATGATGATTAACATAGCCAAGGTGATTATGAAACACGTCAGGTTTACAGATGAATAATAACAATAATAATAATAAATGTGAGATACTAGCTCTACATGAGTGTCTCCTGCAGTTAATATGTAATACACAGATGAAAGATGAGGTGAGATATCTAGGCATTATCTCTTGTCATTTGAAAGATTAACTACTAACAGAAAATAAGAATATCTCAATAATAGACTTAGAATTTTCTATCCTAAGCCAATTTTAAACAGGTGCCTGCAGATTCTTTGGGAGAATTTGGACAGTCTGTCTGACATCTGCATTGACTCATATTTGTTTAACAGCCCGGGTCTGCGCTCAGGTGTCGCACTTTGGATAAATAAGATAAATAAGGAGACCAAGGCCCTGTACAGGCTCTTGGTAAATGCATTGAGGAAATTAATGACTGGTTGTGCCACAATTTTCTCCAGCTAAACAAAAACAAAACTGAGGTAATAGTCTTTGGCGCCAAAGAAAAACGATTACAGGTCACCAGAGAACTTCAATCTATACATCTAAAAACCACAAACCAGGCGAGAAATTTGGGTGTAGTGATGGATGCAGACCTAAACTTGAAAAAGAAAAGAAAAACACATTAAGACAATAACAAAGTCAGCTTACTATCACCTCAAGAATATTTCAAGGATAAAAGATCTGATGTCTCAACAGGACCTGGAAAAACTAGTCCATGCATTCATCTTTAGTAGGCTTGATTACTGTAACAGCATCTTTACAGGTCTACCTAAAAAATCAGTCAGACAACTACAGCTCATTCAGAACTCTGCTGCTCGAGTCCTCACTAAGACCAAAAAAGTGGACCACATCAGTCCAGCTCTGAGGTCTTTACACTGGCTGCCTGTCCGTCAGAGGATAGACTTTAAAGTTCTGATGCTGATCTGTTTTGATTTTATATACTGTTTTGTTTGTTTGTTTGTTAATTAGTTAGTTTGTTTCTTTGCTTGTTTTAATCTATTTTAAATCATGCTTTTTATTTGTTTTTGTTTCTAATGTCTCTGTAAAGCACTTTGAATCACCTTGTTGTTGAATTGTGCTATACAAATAAATTTGCCTTGCCTTGCCTTGAGGAACTGCCCCGGTCTTTATTTATAATTCAGTGAGCGTTTGTTCCTTAGATTGGAATGTGGAGGTGTGTGTGTGTGTGACAGACAGACAGAGAGAGAGAGAGAGAGAGAGAGAGAGAGAGAGAGTGTGACACTTGCTGTGTATTTAAAAAACAAACGCTCAAACAAACCAAAGAGAAAAAGCTTACATGTTTTCAGTTTTCAGTTTTATTTGTCATATGCAAGTTAGCACAGGGTCAACATTGCAATGAAATGTGTTTGACGAGCAGCAGTCACTCAGCAGCTTGATACAGTAGGAGAAAATATAGGAAAATAAAATAATAAGAAAATAGAAAAATAATAAGGAGCAAAATATTAGAGAGACATGGTAAAAGAGAAAAGATGACTAAATATATATGTATCTATAAATATATGTACACTAGTGATTAAATAAGAAAATCTTGAAAAGAAATATGACGGGAGGGCAGATGGGATATTGCACAGGAATGAGCAGCAGAAAATTACAGTATTGCACTTTTAAATATAAATATCAATGACAATAAAGTGGAGTGACCAGTGCGGATTAAACATTACATGTATTATGAAACAGATGGTTTGGCGACAGTGGTCCAGGTAAATGCTACATGGACACCTGATCAGAGGACAAGGGCTTAAAAGGTGTCTGTGTGTCTGTATGTTTATATAATTGTACATATGGAGGAAAAATTTCCTAAAACCATACTTGAAATCATAACTAATGCACTTTATAAAATAAATACCTAAAGGTTTTTCAGAAATTATTACATAGAATAACATTTGGGACGTTCAGTGGGTGTCGTTCACTGGCTCATTCAGTCAGTGTCGTTGAGTGGGTGTCGTTCACTGGCTCATTCAATGAGTCGTTCAATGGCTCATTCAGTGAGTGTCGTTCAGTGGGTGTCGTTCACTGGCTCATGCAGTCAGTGTCTGTTAAGAAATATAGTCTAAAACACTTCTTCAGTAAAGACTCAGAGAAGAGAAACTTCTTGCTAGCAAAAGTGCAGTCTCCAGAACTGAGAATAAGACAAGGTACGACCTCTCTCATGCTCCTAGGATGTGGGGGTGAACACCCTAAAATGTTACAGACCTCCTAGGATGAGACATTCTTTCAATATGCCACCAACTATATACTTGTATATTTATTATTTATATATTTACCATATACTTCTACACACAAATGATTACATGCAGCATTCTACCATATGCAAACTTATATCATTAGCACTTAGACCCCCGGAGAGCAGTCATTTTGGTTTTCTACCTTAGACCCCTGCGGAGTCATCATTTTGCGTTTCTACCTTTAAAAGCCGGAGAGCAGTCAGTCAAATGCTGGAGTCGTTCATATGTATATTAGGTCGTTACCTAGGAATTCTGGAGGGAGGGGAGTGGGGGTGAGTGATTGAGGGGGTGGGGGAGTGGAGTGTTTCAGTTTGCCATCTTAGGGAGAAATCAACACATGTCCTTTGTATGTCCTTTGTTGCTGACATTTATTGATGAAAACAGTACAAAAAACCAACCATTTGTACACATATTTACAAATAATGATAAAAAGTGAGTGAGTACATTTCAACATGCATGTGTTGATTTCTCCCTAAGATGGCAAACTGAAACACTGAAACACTCCACTCCCCCACCCCCTCAATCACTCAGTGAGTGATTGAGGGGGTGGGGGAGCTGCTAAAAGCGGTGAGCTTCCTTTTGTGTTTCATCTTGATGCATTCTCAATCATCCAGGGAAACAAATCTCCAAAAGTCACCAACTTGGAGTGTTTCAGTTTGCCATCTTAGGGAGAAATCAACACACATGGGTGTATGTCCTTTGTTGCTGACATTTATTGATAAAAACAGTACAAAAAACCAACCATTTGTACACATATTTACAAATGGCCTGCTGAGTGGTACATGGAGCAAGTTTTGGGTGGCTTGCGACCTAAAATCCAAGTACACAGATGCAAAAAAAATCAGGCCACTGTGCGATGTGTTCACTGCTACAGGTACACATGTGGTAAATGCAGACGACAGATACCGTGGCAGTGCCAGGATTGTGAGTGATTGCTGAAAATGTTGAAATGTACTCACTCACTTTTTATCATTATTTGTAAATATGTGTACAAATGGTTGGTTTTTTGTACTGTTTTCATCAATAAATGTCAGCAACAAAGGACATACAAAGGACATGTGTTGATTTCTCCCTAAGATGGCAAACTGAAACACTCCACTCCCCCACCCCCTCAATCACTCACCCCCACTCCCCTCCCTCCAGAATTCCTAGGTAACGACCTAATATACATATGAACGACTCCAGCATTTGACTGACTGCTCTCCGGCTTTTAAAGGTAGAAACGCAAAATGATGACTCCGCGGTCAATTTAGCCAATTTAGCTTCCACTTCCACCATTTGACTGCTCTCGGGTTTTATAGGTAGAAAGGTAGAAGCCTGGGAATGCTAGTGTTAAAAGATTATACTGACTACTAAGCACAATTTTCCTAATAACAGTGTTGTTGAGTGGGTGTCGTTCACTGGCTCATTCAGTCAGTGTCGTTGAGTGGGTTATTCAGTGAGTGTCGTTCAGGGGGTGTCGTTCACTGGCTCATTCACTGAACGACATTCATTTCCTATGGCGGCAACTTTTGACTGGACCCTATATAAGGGGAGGAGTGCTCAGCTCAGTCATTCATGCCCTGAAACTCAGAGGAGCAGTGTCTCTGGATTTATGACCACAGCGTCTTGGTTAACTAAGACACACAACTTTTCTTTTTTTATCTGCTGTCTTGAAAGACTGTATTTACAATACAGGTAATATTTTTGGCATATTCTTAACTGTTGCAAATTGCTCTTTCCTGTTCTTTACTTACTTGATTTTAATGTGTTTTACTTACATGATTACACTTTTTTTGTCTTTCCTGGTTTAACAGTTTTTCAGTTACATTGTTTCACTTCTTTTTTACTTACCTGATTATACTTTCTGTTCTTTCCAGAACACAACAGCCATGGAGGACGTTGGTGTCGAAAACATGAAGGGTTTGGCGGATGCTTTCGCCAGATCTAAAAGCGTTGAGGATTTCCTCCTGGACCCCAACATTTTCATTCCATTGCAGGCAACGACAGTTGAGGATCCAACGAGACGTGTTTGGAGTAAATTTGATTACGACGGAGTGGTGGTTGAACTAAAAAACTTGGAAGGCCTGCATATACCCTTTTCTAGGTTGAACATGGCACCCTTCAAAATGCACCAGCTGAAAAACTCCTGGCACACCATAAAGAAACACTTTGACCTTAGTAAGTTGTCTGTGGAGGGCTTAAAAGTGCTGCGAAAGGTAAGAGGCTTTGATTTTGCCTACCTGGACGGGGGATTCAAGTTAGAAGCTATAGTAATTCCCAAGTCCCTTGTGGTGGTGGACAGAGTCTGTAAAATGGCTGACTATTTACCAAGACACACGGTGGACCTTGTTAATGGCATCTTAACAAAATTTGTTGAGTTGCTCAAAGACCTTCCACTGGAAGACCTGAGCAGACCCACGCTGCAGAAGACCATCATTCACAACAAGGGGAGCATGAACGTATTGCCGCAGGATCAAACGTTCGTACTCTCCAAACTGGATGAAGCGAAGAGGATGTTGCCGGAGCATCCAACATTGGAAGTCCGGTTCTTTGTCTACAAATTTGGACAAAAGACAAGGGACCCCTTTCATTTGTGGGAAGTAGCTGACCCTGACGAGGTTGTGCGATGTTCTCTGCACGTGGCCTGCAACCTCATACCACTGGACCCTCACACCACACTTTTCTGGTCAAGAGCAGGACTGGAAAGGATGTTTGGACCCAGAGCTAGGCTCTTCACGTCCATGTCCATGCACGAGTGTGTTAACGTGCAGACAGAACTTGACCAGCACCCACCGGACATCTTGCCAGCTTTGGCAGAGATTGCCACTAGGCCTAACGTCACCTTCTGGCAAGTTTATGTGGACAGCCCACACACTCATTATATGTCCACATTCCGGCACCCCATTAGTGGATTGATCGTCACTGGTGGCCTCGGCCACCCGAATTACGTTCAGGCGGTGGCCACCAGAGCTGAGGACTACTACATCCACATGATGGACTTGGCCAGGAAGGCAGCAGGTAATTATAACCTGAGAATAGAGATCGTGGAGGGGATAGAAGGGAAGGAACTGGCAGACTTTACAGACATTGTTTATGCATGCTCATTCTTCGACTTGAGTGCATTACATAAGTGCCTGACGGACTTCCCCCTCGTTGTACCCTTTAAACGGGAACAGGAACAGCCAAGCGTGAATGAAATACTGTCTCGCTGTCTAAAGTATATGGCTGACCAGCTCCGGCAACTTGGGGAGAAGCACACAGGCAAAGGCGGCTTTCTCCCAGTGTGGAAGGCATTCCAGCTGGAGCTTGCGCTGGAGGAGGCATTATACGGGCACCCCTTGTCCAACATGGACAGACAGTACTCTGCAGCACTCGGGACCAGCTCGCTGCACGAATTCAGTGCAACCAACATGCGGGGCTTCATGGGCCTGGGTGCAGCAACTGGTGCAGCTGTTGACGACTGCCCACCTCCTCTGGCACACTGGACAAGGGACACACTCCAGATGAAAAGAATCGAGAGGCTATTTGCTCTCACATTGACTCTCGAGTGCGAGCCTTCCGTGCTGGG
This sequence comes from Rhamphochromis longiceps, assembly GCF_057381845.1. Classification (NCBI taxonomy): domain Eukaryota; kingdom Metazoa; phylum Chordata; class Actinopteri; order Cichliformes; family Cichlidae; genus Rhamphochromis; species Rhamphochromis longiceps. The sequence continues at coordinate 144,195 of NW_028187225.1, forward strand.
ACCTGAGCTTGTAAAACTCCTGCTGAAAGACCTCTTCAGGAGGAACGACGGCATCTTCATCTCAGAGCTGCAAGGGGAAAAATGCCCAGAGAATTTAAAGGGACACATTAATCTGGCTGCACTGACGGAGAACCTGGCCACCAGAGACTCCTTCCCGACCCCATTCACCTTTGCCCGGGCGAGGAAGCTTGTTGAAGGGGAAGGGAAGAATGTACAAGAATGCCTGAGAGCAGGATTCCTTGAGCTGAAGGTCAGGTGGTTCCCAGACATTAAGTACCGCGACATAAAGGGAACAAGGAGGGCTTCTTGGAACTTGATTGATTATGTAGAGATACATAATGAAGACAGGGAGCCTTCCATCGAGTCCCAGGCCATGGCCATAGTGGGAGATGTGGCCATGGAGATGGAGCGCCGTGGACTGTGCTACGCCAGGACCCTTGAAAGGTACAGAGAGCATGGAATGCCATGGCTGGCGCAAGTGATGAAGAGGATTCCGGGGAAGACTGAAAAACACACACGGAACAAGGTCTTGGTGCTGGTCAGCTCAGTGGGACTTATCATGAATAAGGATTTTGTGTCATATGAGAAAGTGAAGGACCTACTCCTGGAGCTGAAGATGACACAGGCAGAGCTCCAAAAGTACAGGATCCTTTCAACGTCAGTCTGTGAAAAGGTTTTCGGCTTCACTCTCTATAAGCTCCACTATGACATTCTTTATCGAATGGGGAACCCAAAACCCCATGCGGAGAAAAAGTTGCCTCCAGATCTCCCCCTGGAGATGGAGGAAGAGGATGCACCTGTACTTGAAGAGGATGAGGAACCTGACCTATTGCAGACGAGAGCTGTGTACATGCCCGCTCAAACCAGCAGACACTGGACACAGCAGGAAGAGGGATTTATCAACCTTGATCCAACAATCTCCACTGGCGTGGCGTACAAGGAGTATGTCGGACAATGCAAAGCAGCAAGACTACCTGCAAGGTCGTACAAGGGCTTTGGGAGAAAGCGAAGAGACCTTCTCAGGGATGCATAGGCATACAAGCTGATTTCCTGTTCTAATCATGTCCTTTCTTTATTTTGACTTTATGCTTAGAACTAGCACAGTAGGACATATTTGTTTATCTTTTGAATCCACTTTAAGACAAGTGTGAATTTGATTTCTGTTGTAGTTGATCTTGAAGAAGTGTGATCTCAGTTCATTTTGTGGTGTTCACAAGTTCCACTGTAAATAGAGGTATTTAAAATAAAAAAAAACCAAAAAAAAAAACCACCCCTCACATGGACTCTGCCTTGACGTGGCGTGAGGGCTTACGTGTCCCTCTGGGATACAACCAAAGAGTCCAGCAGCTGATCAGCGACCAGCTGAACCTCCAGGCCATAACAGTGAAGGACAGAGCAGTATACTTCCTGTCCCTCACCCTCCTGTCACTGCCTGGAGGTTCAGCTGGTCGCTGATCAGGTGTTTCTCTCCCTATCACTATCTCTCTCTCCAGGGCGGAACTGATTACGGGTTTACGCCCTCGGGCCAGCTCTCGGAGGAAGAAACACCTGTGCCTCGTCAGTGTGGATTGCATTTAAGCCAGGAAACAACGGTTGTTTTTCGCTGGATTTGTAAGAATCGCGTAAGTGAAATTCTAGCAAGTGTTTTTCCGTGTCGTTGTGTGTTTGAAACTAACAAGCGTTTCCTTATGCGCAGACCCTCTGGACTGTTTTCCCTGGTGTTCCCTGAGTGGCGAGTGTTCGAGTGGATTCCTGTGATTGTTTGGAGAGAAACGAGAGTTTTCCCCTGGATTTCCCCCCGGAGCCATGCCCGTTTCACCTTTTGTATATACACTTGTTGGACACTGTACGTTAATAAATTCTCTTGTGTGCATCCATCCCCGGAGTGCAGCGCGTGACTCCAAGTTGCACACCGTGACGCCTTCCCCACAAAGTTACCTGAATACATACCTGTTCACCAAGCACACACCTACCTACATACTTACCTGGTCGTAGCGAATACTCACCTGAATACTGTGCAAATGTTGAATAATGAAAATTAAAACAATTTGATCAACGTTTGTTGTTACTATTTATTAAATTTTATTTTCAGTTGTTCATGACGGGACAAACAGTGTTGGGGGAAAGAGAAAGATGAGAGAGATGAGAGAGAAAGATGAAGGAACAGAAAAACTGGGCAACAGGGACAGTGAGAAAGGACACAAAAGAAAAAAAAATCTCCCGTTTTTGGTTCACATTAACTTAAATAGATATTTTTTTGAAGAACATTTGATTTTTTGAAAGACAATTTAAAAAAGAGGAAAAGAAAAAAAGACTGGACACCATGGAAAACGGCTGGACTGTGGTGCGCTATGGCCGCCGGCGCCAACGTGACCGCCAAGTGTTCTGGGACGGGTACGGGTACGCTCCTTTTCCTCTCGGAGAAGGGATTATCTTCCACAACCTAACCCTAACAGTGTACAGTGACTGATCAGGCAGTACAGTTTTAGGAACCTTTTTAACTGAGGCAGGATGGCATTTTGGTTTTTAATCAGAATCTACCCTTCAGCCAGAATTCATTTAAAGAGCTGTGGGAACAGCTACCTGTGACTGAATCTCTGTCCGTCAGTTTGGACACTACCTCAACCGTGAACAGCAATACAACGGGTCATGATGAAACCTGGAGGCCAGATGACACCATGGAGATGTTTCAGATCATCAATGAGCAGCAATTAGCTGAAAACTTTGGTGAAAATCTCTTTGAGCTGCCAAATGACATTTTGCAAAAAGACGGCATTACACCTGCAGCCTCCACTGTTCCGGTTACGACAGATTACCCTGGCGAATGTGGGTTTCAGCTGAGATTCCAAAAGTCTGGAACAGCAAAATCAGTGACTTCAACTTGGTGGGGAAAATGCAAAGCAAACGTGTGGTCGCAAATTTTGAAGCCACCCTGATAACCTTCTCCCACCAACGATGTGGAGATCCAAGCCTTTTAGATCCAGTTAAAATCAAGACACTTAAAACGATGATAAATGCAAAGACTGGTAACAGCGCAAAGAACCATAAAGCAAGAGAATTTTTAAAAAACTATGAGAAATAAACTAGGCTCTGCCCATGACTCAATCTTTGCCTCTCTTCCTACCTCATCTCCTCTAACTCCATCTGCTGTCCATCTGAGAAAAAGGCACAATTTGCTATTGCATTAGTCTATTATTTAAATTGTCCACATTTAACAATTCTTCACCTAATCCACAATAAAGTAATGATAAAAACTGTTATGGAACCTAGAAATTGTATTTGTTATTGTTTTTATACTTGGATCTGTTGTGCCAAAGTAGGTATCCCCGACAGAATTTGTTTCCCCTGTGCTGGGAGCACGCAGGAAGTACTGATGTTTTCATTTTGTGAAAAATTAGTATCGTTACATTACCATACAACAGAAAATTATATATATATATGGAAAAGCCGACGTAGGACAGTTTTCCAGTTTCATTGTACTACTGTACTATGTATGACTGTGCAATGACATTAAAGAGTTATCTCATCTCACGGGGTATCAGATGGGATTATTTTAATAAAACATTAACATTTTGGCTGATAACTATTTTTATTCTCCTGTAACTTTACTCTAAAAAGAGCTAAATCCTCTAAAGTTTCAGGAGTAATGCGTCATAATAAGAAGTGTTTGTGAATGAAAAATCAGCAATGTGGGATACTGTTTGTCCGTGATTTACACAGGGGGAACAAATTGTGGCAGGATCAGCCTGATATTATTTGTATCGCACTATAACTTCGTTGTATAAAGAGCTAACATCTCAAAAATGTCAGGAGTAGTTAGTCATTATGAGAAGTGTTTGTAAAATTTGCCACCGACATCCATGTGATCAACAACAGACACACGTCATTGCCCTTCGTGGTCTAAACCAATCAGAGATAGTCAGGGGCGGGACCTCTGTAAATGTCCTTGGTCCAGCTGAAAGTGCAGGTGGATAGAGAAAGGTGAGTAGCTTGAATGAAGCGATACCGATTCATTAAATCCTGAATTGAATGAATATAAATGTATTTTACCAGAAACGCCAGAGTCTCAGGCTAAAGCTCACAAAACTATTTCAACAACAACCAGCGAATGAGAGCAGGAAACGGTAAACACAGAGCGGACCGGCGCATCAGAATTAGCTTAGCCGCCGTCGGGGCTGAAAGCCAAAAGCTCACTAATTCTGATTCGTCGTGTCTGAATCGTCTTTACGTCTTTTTTGCGCAAGATTCTGGGCTGCAGGTTTTGTCTCTCTTCAACCAAAATTCACTAGGCCAGCAGCAAAAGAAGAACCAAACTATGCTTCACATTTGATAAATATCGTCGTTAATTCCCTATTACTTTTGCTGTTTTGCTTCCAACACGATAAAAACCACAGTTCATGCACAGCTCTCGCTCTGTACTTCAAGAAAAGTTTCCCATCTCAAACATGTGTTTTCCGCATTACTCATTTGCTTATTACCCATCAGTCTACCGTTGTTTACAGCGCTGGCGGCCGCTGTCTTTTCTTTTCTTTGTACTTAAATGACCTCGGACAAGAAAGAATAATTTCTGCTGTTCAATACTGAAGAAATGTAAACTTTTTCAAATTGGGTATAATTGCAGAATATTTTTAAGGTTATCTGCTATAAAATCCATGCCAGGAAAATCTCCTTCATGTTTTTTTTTTCTATTTTATTCTCAGTTACTTTGACACAACGGCATGTGCTGTGATGTTCACATCTCTGATAAAGTTTAGTGTCAGTACTGATAAATGATCAGAATTACAAGATTTCTCACTGTCTGAGGAAAAATTGCACCAAATCGAATCTGGACCTTGTGAAGCGGAATCAAGTGGATTATAGAAATCAGTGATGATACCCAGCCCTAGTGAATATCCTAGGACCGACAGAAGTGGATATAACTGACCGTGGGCAATGAGAAAAGATGAAAAGAACGATTGATAACTTTTTTGTCAAGTTAAGGCCTGATCGATCTGAAATTCATAGCCAGTGCTCTGACAGGGAGCCATCAATCTTTGAACGCTGATTTGGGTGCGCCCAACTTTTTTTTTTTAATGGTGTGCATAAGAAAAAAAGTTTTGCGCACTCAGAGAGAGACAGTGACACTTGCTGTGGATTTGGAAAAAAAAAACACACAGA
>NW_028187225.1:151851-161851 GCF_057381845.1 Rhamphochromis longiceps
TTTTTGGGGGTTTTTTGTGGACAATCCTTGTCAGTGTTGGAGGAGGACTGTGAAGGACGACCGTTTTGCTCTCCCTGACATTTCGTATTAATGCTGGTCAAGAACAAAAATGAGAATGACACTGCTGGAAGTTATCACATCACTATAGTTTCTTTTAATAAGCACTTTTTAAAACTTTATATATTTATAATGCAAGGTAGCTAATGAGTAGACATACTGAGTTTGTGGGTCTCGTCTTTATGACATGTTTAAAAAAAAAAAAAAGAGAGAGAGAAAAAGATTTGACTGTTTGTCCTCAAACTTTCAGACTCTGCTTTTGTTTCCCCAGCCCCGATTTCTGAGTGAAGGTACGCGTTTCAGGATATTTCATTGAAATATTGCTCTAATATTTTCAGTTTAGTTCTGGCACAAGGCACACAACACAGACACACTGAGCTCGGCCTGAAGAAGGCGAAGGAACGCCGAAACGTCGCGAAGAGCTCAGTAGATGCGCGTAAACCCAAGATGGGCAATTTTTTGAACTGGGGCAGGGGTACCACCATCCTGTCCCACGGTGGAGAGTTCATCTCAAGGAACCGGCGATTGCTGGTTCCCTGATCTTTTTTCAACACCCTAACCCTTTACCACAGACGTGGAGTCAGGACCCGCTGTTCACTTTCAGTCAGTACACTGAAAATGAGTTTCATCAGACTAACCACAAATGTACGACAGTCAAGAACTTCTGCAGCTCTGAGCCAAGTTTCCTAAACACTCTGCAGTATGAGGAGGACGAGTTCTTTAGAAAACTGATAGCTGCAGAAGGACAAACCTCAACTCAAAAATCTTTAAAACGCCTTCATTCTTCTCATATGATTAATGAGAAGGAAAACGGGACACCACTGTCTTATAATTCCCCAGGAACAAACTCCTCTTTCTCTCATTTCAGACCTGTTTCAAATCATAAGCAGACACAACCAAAAACCGGCTCACCTAATCAAACCAAATCCTAACTTTAAGCCACTATCCAGTCCTGTCCCCCTTCTCTCCTCATACCGGTACCCACAGTTCAGACCCCACCTCAGGCCCCTTACTGCCTGAGGAGGGGTCTGAAGTATTTTCCAGCCTTATAAAGAAAGGGAAGACTGAAGTGGCAGACTGTCATGCAAAAAGCGAGCATCTCCTCCTTGCACTGCTTACAGTCAAATGACAAAATATGTGAACTCTTTTTAAACAGGAAAAAGGAAGAAATTGTACACCAGAGGGGGCAAGAAGGAGAAAACTTGAATATAAACTCAAAAGAAAAACCGCTGTTCCTTCCCTCCCCCAGAAGGCAATAGAATATCATCATGTTAAATGCCACTTTTGGGGGGGGGGGTAAAATTACTTGACAAATATGTTTCTCTTTTTTGTTATTTCGTCCCTCTTTGTTACAGCTACAGGAGGACAATAAACAGAAGAAGGAGAGCGGCACCAAAGAGGCGAAAAAACGAAAGAGCGCACCACCTCCTGACACCACATCCACAAAGAAGTCCAAATGTACCTCCAGTGCTGAGGGGGACGACAAGGAGGTTTTTCTCCTCCCTGTTCGTGGGCGTGAGCGTTACGAGATGTTGAAGAAGATCAATGACGGTTTGGAGCTGCTTGACAAGGACAGCAAAAGCAAGTCAAAGGTCTCAGTGAAGCATGAGGTTCCCGTGCCCTCCAGTGGAAAGAGGCTGCTCCAGAGAGGAGAGAGGAGTGACAGCGACTAAGATGCCCATCACCTCAATTTCGAAAACAAATGTCACCTTTTTGTCTAAGCCTTTAGGATTATTTCAGGTTTTAAATGCCCATTTAAAAACCAAAATGCCATCCTGCCTCAGTTAAAACGGTTCCTGAAACTGTACTGCCTGATTAGTCACTGCACTGACATACTGTTGTGTTCAGTTATGTTTTTCTTTTCTTTTTAAAAAAAAAACAAAAAAAACAACAACCCTATGTTCCTAATTGGGTTAGAGCCGTTCAGCATGGTTTGAGTGAGATTAAGAATGATCCTTGTCATAACGAGTCACTGCCGTTTATTTAAATAAAGTTCAAAGCTAGGCTTGCAAAACTTGAATGGAATTTGCCTCTGATGTTGCTGTATTACTGTGCTACAGTCCTGTCGCACCATGTCATTTTTAAAAAAAGAAATGTATATATTTTGCATGATTGTCTGGGAAATGCAACCACCTCTGCGCAACCTTGATTCATATGCAATATGTAATCATGTTTGTGTAACATGAAAGAAAAAAGAGAAAAAATGATGATAAATGCAAAGACTGGTAACAGCGCTAAGAACCATAAAGCAAGAGAATTTTTAAAAAACTGTGAGAAATAAACTACACTGTAAAAAAAATAACCCTATTCAAATTAAAAAAAATGATGTCCAGTTGTCACATCCAAAATATTTGGCTTTATAGAATCCAAATTGAGTCACTTGATATGACCTGATACTTTTATGTTGATATAAACAATATTACTAGACTTGACTGAAACTTTAAATTTTGCATTGATCCAAATTGATTTTTTTACATAGAACCATATTTTAATTATTGAACCAAGCTAATATATTGAAATTTAACCAACCTAATGTATTCACATCGAACCAAATTAACATGAACTAATATGTTTGTGTTGAAGCCAGGTAATTGATTTACATATATTCAAACTATATTTTTTACATTTCATTTCAGTTCAAAAATGCTCTGCATTTCCTATAAAAAACAAGACAGTTGGCCAACCAATTGTTTCAAAATTATTTATTGTTCCAAACCATTTTAACTATAATCAATAGAGAGGATTAGTAATATACAGATTTAGTGCTACGGCAGAAATGATTAGAGAAATGTTTGTTTTATAAAACCTGCAATCTTTTGAAAACCAGTATAAAACCTGCAACCTGTCTAAAACTGGCATAAAACCATTATAAAAACTCTTTTTAAACCAATTTGCAAGTACTCAAAAATGTTTATATGTGCACTGTGCCTGTACAATGTAAAAAAAAAAAAAATCTACACATGTATCAATGAAATCAACTTAAATCTCCCTTTCAAATGGGTGTTCTTATAAATTTTGAATGTAGAATACCACTGCAGGCCAACCAAGCACACATGCACATGCATGTGCACATACACATGCACACATGCATGCAAACACACTACTGTGCAGTGTTAAGTTCACAATTAAGTTTGCGAATCTTAGAGGTCATCTTGTTAAAGTCAAGCTCCATCATAATCTTTTGAAGAGCCTCAAAGGTGAACCTGAATCCTCGTGGATATTCCATATTAAGAGCATAACAGAGTCCAAAGACCATTGCCACTCCAGCTGCCACAGAAGGCAACTCATTCAGGACTTCCACACCATCAATGATTATCCCGATGTCTCGAGGCTGATGTAGGAGGCTTGAGTTGTCCCTGAAGACGAAGAGTGCCATGGTGGTACTCTGCAGCTCTTCCTCAGCTTCATCTTTCTGGGATATCTTGAGGTAAAATATGGAACAAAATGTACAAGTGAAGAACTGAAGTCTGGCACACCTGATAAATCTTTGACCATAATAAACTACTATTTTGATAGTTGTTTGGTCACAGACTATTAGAACAATTATTTGACTAATCAGATTGTGAATTGCATAATCATTAAATTAAATCAATGGTGGAACATTTTCATAAATGTTCCACAAAGCCCAAGAAAAAAAAAAAGAAAACAATACAGAACCCTAAGATATTAACTTGATGAGTTGATTAATCGTTGCTGTCCTACATTAATCACTGCATTTAATAGCAGAGTTGTCAAATTTACATCAAGAGACTGCATCTCATGTAGAGACAGAACAGATATGGACATACCATGTATTCTTTTATCAAGTCCTCAACACATCAGCAAGGTGAATGAGAGGATAATGAGGGAGAGTCTAGATTATTATGAAATGTTTAAAAAGGATGTGCAGTGTAAATGCAAAATGATACCTGTTCAGATTAAATGAAAATGTATGCTTCAGCCATGGAATGGATGGAGCGATCTGTGGTTCTGAAAGCATACAGAAAAAAAAGAATAATGTTACTTCTCTATAAAACACATTACATAGAAAAACCAAGAAATACGTAACATGACATACCAAACAGTCTACAGACCAGCCATTAGCGACTAAGTTTGGCATAGGGTCAATTTTTTGCTGTTAAAATTAAAATTTCTTCAGAAAATGCACATTTTTCCGAGCTGCGCCTGAAAGTCAATTGAAGGAATTAGTCTTATGTCATTGATCTTATATGCTGGCTTGTTATTTCTGTCTCTAAATCATGCACATTAATAATTATCTTTTGCGCTCGGTGTACACACACATAACACACAGATATTTATATGAAGAGAGACAAACGTGCGCGCACAAACACAAGCTTGTGTCTAGAAACCGCGAGCTCACCAGAAAAATTCAAACGAAGCGGAGCACGGAGTTATACTATGAATGTTATGAACTATGAACTTATGCTAGCTAGCTTTATCCACCACCGATGCATCGTGGTAACGCTAGCTAGTTAGGCAAAAAGCCGTTTTTTACCAGTATACTAACTTGTATTCCCGACTGTGATGGTCGGTTTCTGGTAACCAGTTCTAACGTTGCGCAGGATAGCTAGCTAGCTTATAGCTAGCAGCTACAATCATGCAAAAATTAGGGGTGGCTGTCGACCCAGCTTAAATGGGGTTATTTTCTGCGATTTTGGCAATACAAATTATAAAAGCTTTTGTAACACACTTGGCTTTACTTACGTTTATTTTCAGATGAAATTAATCAAAGATGTGACATGATGTTTCCAGCAGCCATGCAGAATAAAAATGGGTCCCGGTCTATTTCTGGTGGGCGTGTTCAAGTGCAAATCACTTTGACTCAAATTAAAGATATTATCTGTTCAGCATGAAAAGAAATATATGTTTTGAGAGAAATCAAAAACTTTGCGTTGCGATGTTCACAATCCTGTACTGACACTATGGGCACATTTTTAGAAATCTATTTAATTCCACAGAAAGGTTAGCCACTTTAGTGTTTCACTTGTGACCTATTTATAGCTCACTGAAGATGGTTTTAAAATGCAACAATGTTCGGAGATAGAGAGAAAAAAAAAAAAGAACTTTGGTGCAGGTGCAGGTGCAGTCTTTATGTAGCTTTCTGGTGACCTTAAAAGAACCTTTACGAAGCCCGTTGACAGGCCTTTAATCGAATGATCGGTTGGTTGATTGATAACAGAAAAAAATGACACATAAGATGGACATAAAGGACTGAAAACACCAAGAGCAAAATATTGCATCGCACTCATTTATGTAGTTTATTTTTAGATTAGATAATTTTGCAAAATAACGCAGCAAAATAAATAATAAGAGCCGGGATGTGCAGACTATTTAGCACTGAAAAAACTCCGTCCATGTGAACAGAATCAGGTGTTACCTTACCTGTTGATTAAATATCAAGACTATTTAGCAATAAGCTTACTTTAAAGGCTCGTAATAGGTGAACTGTCTTGGTATAGTTGAGTCACGCAGAGTTCATGGTCCATGTTGTGTTACTTGTTGTTTGTGTGTGTGTGTGTCACCCGATGACCCCTGGCGCCGGAGCGTCTAGACTACATTAGAGATGTGTCACAGCAAAGAGCCGCACCTGCGCTCAAAGAGAGCACATACATAGAGGTGAGATGAGGATAAATGGATAGATGCGGTCCTTTTTCGAAGCTGAGCGCACAGTTGTATTTCCTGCACAATCACACACGAAGTGAGGCTGTGTTTATGCCGGTTATACCATGAATATACACCCTGCAGGCACCACTTGTTTGTCAAACTGTTTATGAAGCAAAAGTCACATTTCTGTTTATTTACAAAGCAAAAAGAAGGGGGGAAAAGAGGCGTAGGAGGGGGTGGAGCGTGCGCACTAGCATACCGGCGACGGCTGTTTCCTTTCACTAAAAGGAAAAAAATAATAAAATGTGTACTTCACGTTACGGTTGAAACTGGGGGGGTTTTTTTTGTGTTTTTTTAATTTTTATTTTATAGAAACAATTTTTGCTCATAACCAATTGACAGGGGATTTCTTAAAATCACCCCGCAGTTCTTCAGCTGAGACACCTGAGTTAGAAAACACAAACACTGCAGCTGTCTTTGTACAAACTTGTACAAACTCTGTTTTGACCTTGTATACTGTATTTCCCCAGCCCCTCTATTTTGAAACTAAAACTATTGAACCTTAATTCAATTTCTCACTTCACATAATCGTTTCACTTTTGCCTTGAAGTGTTACTTTTAATTTAATTTAATTATTTTTTTATGACGCATGTTCTCTGGTGAGTTCAGGTACATCTGTAACTTCAAGTGGAAGAGTTGCATGTGAGTTAAAAATTTTCTATAATACCAAAAAAAAAAAAAAAAAGACAAAATACTGACGTTTTTGTCGAATAATCTGTCTGACATGAGGGATAATATAGCATTTGCATTTTAACTAAAAGACTCGCGCACTGACACTATGGGCACATTTTTAGAAATCTATTTAATTCCACAGAAAGGTTAGCCACTTTAGTGTTTCACTTGTGACCTATGAAGTACCCCCGAAATTGTATCATATTAAACAACAACAACAACAACAATAACAACAACAACAACAATAAACACTCGAGGACTTTAAAGAGTTTAATTTTTACCGAGGTTTGAGAGCGCTCACCCCGGCTCGGGGCTCCACAGATGTGATGGATGAGGGCTCCTTGCTGCAGACTGCAGCGGAGTGTTTGACAGTCAAACTTGAAACAGTCTTTGGAACTGAAACGGTCTCTGCCAACACGAACACATACCCCAAACAGTTCGGTAAATATGTACAGTTTCTCGCAGCTTCAGTTTTCAGCAGCTACCAGAACTTGCCTACGGTCTGCATCCTCCCAGCAGCCTCGCACTTCATCTGCGGGCAGTACTTGCGTGTGTGAGCGCTGTCACCGGTGGCTTCGCAGATCGGGCAAGTGTAGTTCCGGAGGACGGGGCAGAAAACTTTCCCGTCGTCTGATTTGAGCTTGTGAGATAGGTACACCCTCGGAGTCTCCCCGTTCTGCTTGCATAAGCGGCAGTAGTCCGAGGATGAGGCGCTGCTGCTGGTGTCCGACGCGCTGCTGGTCGGACTGGACTGTGATGAGTTTTTGGAGGATTTCTTCCCCCGAGTGGAAGTGTGGACCTTACTCCAAGGGGGCGCTTGTCCCTTCTTTGGACGCTCGGTGTCTCGGTTATCAACCTCACGGTTGCTGCACAGTTTCTCGAACACTTGGCTCAGATTCATGTAGTCGTGCCACATGTTAAAGCTGTCCCCACCAGTGAGGATCGAGTTCTGGACCTCCAGTCGTCTCGGCATTGTGGTCATTTTTTGGCAGAAGTAAAACTGAGAGTGTGTTTGGAGCGCCTCATATTTATAGCTCACTGAAGATGGTTTTAAAATGCAACAATGTTCGGAGATAGAGAGAAAAAAAAAAAAGAACTTTGGTGCAGGTGCAGGTGCAGTCTTTATGTAGCTTTCTGGTGACCTTAAAAGAACCTTTACGAAGCCCGTTGACAGGCCTTTAATCGAATGATCGGTTGGTTGATTGATAACAGAAAAAAATGACACATAAGATGGACATAAAGGACTGAAAACACCAAGAGCAAAATATTGCATCGCACTCATTTATGTAGTTTATTTTTAGATTAGATAATTTTGCAAAATAACGCAGCAAAATAAATAATAAGAGCCGGGATGTGCAGACTATTTAGCACTGAAAAAACTCCGTCCATGTGAACAGAATCAGGTGTTACCTTACCTGTTGATTAAATATCAAGACTATTTAGCAATAAGCTTACTTTAAAGGCTCGTAATAGGTGAACTGTCTTGGTATAGTTGAGTCACGCAGAGTTCATGGTCCATGTTGTGTTACTTGTTGTTTGTGTGTGTGTGTGTGTCACCCGATGACCCCTGGCGCCGGAGCGTCTAGACTACATTAGAGATGTGTCACAGCAAAGAGCCGCACCTGCGCTCAAAGAGAGCACATACATAGAGGTGAGATGAGGATAAATGGATAGATGCGGTCCTTTTTCGAAGCTGAGCGCACAGTTGTATTTCCTGCACAATCACACACGAAGTGAGGCTGTGTTTATGCCGGTTATACCATGAATATACACCCTGCAGGCACCACTTGTTTGTCAAACTGTTTATGAAGCAAAAGTCACATTTCTGTTTATTTACAAAGCAAAAAGAAGGGGGGGAAAGAGGCGTAGGAGGGGGTGGAGCGTGCGCACTAGCATACCGGCGACGGCTGTTTCCTTTCACTAAAAGGAAAAAAATAATAAAATGTGTACTTCACGTTACGGTTGAAACTGGGGTTTTTTTTTGTGTTTTTTTAATTTTTATTTTATAGAAACAATTTTTGCTCATAACCAATTGACAGGGGATTTCTTAAAATCACCCCGCAGTTCTTCAGCTGAGACACCTGAGTTAGAAAACACAAACACTGCAGCTGTCTTTAACTCGCGAGGGCAGTCATGGACGCAAGACCTGCGTCTCATCACTGCTGCTTTGTGAATGTCTGTCTGTGAAAAGCGCTTAATAAATAAAGTTTACTTACTTACTTACTTACTTACTTACTGAGCCTGCAGTTCAGAAATTTAACCATTAGATGGAGTCATTGCCAAAGCAATGACTCCATCTAATTGCTATGACTTTTGGTGTTTATTTTGGACCTTAACTCGCCCCACAGTTTTGAGACAAGGTTCACATATGATATATCATTGTGTGCGGCTGGAGCTGGAATGAGTTGCTATGACTTTTGGTGTTTATTACTTCTATAGTTTTTTAAATATGAATATTTTAATGCAAGTTTTTTCCCATTGAAATGAATGGAGAACAAGAAAACTTCATTTGTGGTGTGCTGGCTCACTCTAGTGGTATGTCGGGAGTAATGGAGGCGGCCGCTGTGTCCCTGTGGTTGGCCTACTTGTCAGATATCGACAAATCCTACACTACAGACCAGTTGACAGCGTGCAATAACCCAGCCGATTCATTCGTCTTTACACTACCTCACAATCGACTCAACGGTGAGTTATTTGTTTGTTTTGTTTTCTCACAATTAATGTAAAGCCAAGGTATATATCAACGGCGCGCGCAGCGGAAGTATGGCATTATAGCGGATTATAATGGGGGACGCTTTTATTTTGTATAACTACCGGAAGTAGTTCCTGTGTACTGAGCTAGCTGGGTAGCTAGCGCCGCGTCGCTTAAAAAGCAGCCGGGCTTGTCTTAAACTTAAGAGGCTGACACTCGCTAAACCACCCGATCGCTCGCCAAGCGACAGACGTCCATGTGTTCAACAACAGACACACGTCATTCCCCTTCGTGGTCTAAACCAATCAGAGATAGTGAGGGGCGGGACCTCTGTCCGTGGTCGAGCTGGAAGTGGAGGTGGATAGAGACGGGTGAGTAGCTTGAATGAAGCGATATCGATTCATTAAATCCTGAATTGAATGAATATAAATGTGTTTTACCAGAAACGCCAGAATCTCAGGTTAAAGCTCACAAAACTATTTCAACAACAACCAGCAAATGAGAGCAGGAAACGCATTCCACACGAAGACGTAAACAGAGCGGACCGACGCATCAGAATTAGCTTAGTCGGCGTGGGGGCTAATATCATCCTTAATTCCTTCTTACTTTTGCTGTTTTGCTTCCAACACGATAAAACCCACAGTTCACGCACAGCGAGCTGTGCGTGAACTGTGAGAGAAACTTCAAGAAAAGTTTCCCATCTCAAACATGTGTTTTCTGTATTACTCATTCGCTTATTACCCATCAGTCTACCGTTGTTTACAGCGCTGGCGGCCGCTGTCTTTTCTTTCCTTTGTAAATGACGTCGGATAAGAAAGCTTCATTTCTGCTGTTTAATACTGAAGAAATGTAAACTTTTTCAAATTAGGTATAATTGCAGAATATTTTTAAGGTTATCTGCTATAAAATCCATGC
>NW_028187225.1:164351-169351 GCF_057381845.1 Rhamphochromis longiceps
CACTTCAGACCTTACAGTGTGTGTGTGTGTGTGTGTGTGTGTTGACAGAGAGAGAGAGAGAGAGAGAGAGACAGAGAGAGAGAGAGAGAGAGAGAGAGAGGGAGAGATACAAAGGAATGTAATTCAAATTTTGCACTTCAGACCTTACAGTGTGTGTGTGTGTGTGTGTGTGTGTGTGTGTGTGTGTGTGTGTCTGTCTGTCTGTCTTTTACACAAAAAATGCACTTGCAACAACTTTAATATGGAATGTACTGGACTTCCCAGCTAGGCGCCCTCCTGTGGACGACAGGTGCAATCCCAGTTGCACAGCACTTGACCAGCTTCTGTGTGTGTGTGTGTGTGTGTGTGTGTGTGTGACAGACAGACAGACAGACAGAGAGGGAGATTCAAAGCATCAGGACCAGGAGATGACACAGTGCTCCAAAGGCCTGGTTCTGCTGCCTCCTCCTCCACCCACCTGCTGCAGACGCTTCTGTGAAGGGAAACTGCTACATGTTATGTCACCGATCCCTGCCATGCTGCGTGTCTAACGACCCGGCAGGGCCTGCTGAGTACAGTGGTGGTGGAATCGGCCCGATCGGACGCTCCTATCTGCCACTTTGACCTTTTTATTCCGTCAAATTTGGACCCATTTACACCAAGTCCAGAACCGTTGGTGCTATCGACATGGGGTCTTCACCAGGGTGTCCGGAGCACCCCGAAACCCCCCCGTAGACACAACTTTCATCCCTCTACGACACTTACTTTCCCAGTTATTCCATTTTATTCCGTCAAATTCTGGCTATTACCCCCTAACCTATCCCTAAGCCTCCTGCAAAGGTACTCTGAACCATGCCATGTTGGGCACCTGCGGATGCGCCCGCACACGGGCAACGCAATGCCAGTGGAACCAGGCCCTCTGCACCTTCCTTTCTCCGACTGGGACCCTTTTGTCCCATCCTTTTTGGTCCGATTCGCCATATCTCCAGAACCGAAGAAGCCATCGGCGTGGCCTCTTCGCCACAGCGTCCGGCACCCACCAAAACCCCCACCTAGACACCAACATCAGCCCTCTACACCTCTTACTTTTTCAGTTATTCCACTTTTGTCCCATCCTCTCCTGGCTTTTTCCCCATAACCTAACCTAACCCTATCATTTAAGCCTCATCATACCTGCCGTGGGCCACTGGAGGGAGACAAATCACCATGCACTAAAATTCAAATTTTGCACTGCAAACCTCACAGTGTGTGTGTGTGTGTGTGTGTGTGTGTGTGTGTGTGTGTGTGTGTGTGTGTGTGTGTGTGTGTGTGTGTGACAGACAGAGAGAGAGAGAGAGAGAGAGAGAGTGACACTTGCTGTGTATTTAAGAAACAAACGCTCAAAGAAACCAAACAGAATGACACAGGCAGAAAGACACTGTTTTATTTTGGTAACCAATGATGCATTTCTTCTCCCCTTGTACAGGGCCTTTTATGACAGGAACAGGAACCACAGAGCGTCAGCGGCAGACATCCAAGCTGCACAGGGCACACGCAGCACCAGGCAGAATTAATGACGTCCCTGATCCACAGCTCAAGCCCAGCCACCCGCTGCCTCCTCGCCGCCTCCTCCCGGGACCTTCAAGGACCACCCACCAGCCACTGGTACACATTCCAATCTTACACAATGGCCCCAGCATCACAGGGCATCTCCTGACATTAAAATCTATCCTGATTTCTGTTGTTTTTCCCTCATCTCTGAGCCGCTGAGTGTGAGTGTGTGTGTGTGTGTGTGTGTGTGTGTGTGTGTGTGTGTCTCTCTCTCTTTTACACAAAAAACACATGTCAGTTGTTAAGGAAAATGTTATAAAACACTTCTTCAGTAAAGACTCAGAGAAGAGAAACACACAGAACTTCTTGCTAGCAAGGGCAGCCTCCACTCTAAGAGACTCCAGTGAGAGAACTGCCCCGGTCTTTATTTTATACTCCATTGAGCGTGTGTGTGTGCGTGTGTGTGTGTGTGTGTGTGTGTGTGTGTGTGTGTGTGACAGAGAGACAGACAGAGAGAGAGAGAGAGAGACACTTGCTGTGGATTTAAAAATTTAAAAAAACACACAGAAAACCCAAAGAGAAAAAGAGGCACACAAGTCGATTTGTACCGCATTGAGTTGCAAAGCAGCTGACCAGCTTGTGTGTGTGTGTGTGTGTGTGTGTGTGTGTGTGTGTGTGTGTGTGTGTGTGTGTGTGTGTGTGTGTGTGTCTCTTTTACACAAAAAATACATGTGAGTGCACTTGCAACAACTTTTAATATGCAATGTACAGGACTTGCCAGCTAGGCGCCATCCTGTGGACCAAACATGCAATTGAAAGATGTTATTTTCGCCGGTATAACTCCTTCTGACACTTTGTACCGCATTGAGCCAGCAGAGGGAGCCCCCCTGGTTCAATCCCAGTTGCACAGCAGTTGTGACCAGCTTCTGTCTGTGTGCTTTGGTGTGTGTGTGTGTGTGTGTGTGTGTGTGTGTGTGTGTGTGTGTGTGTGTGTGTGTGTCTGTCTTTTACACAAAAAATGCACTTGCAACAACTTTAATATGGAATGTACAGGACTTCCCAGCTAGGCGCCCTCCTGTGGACCAAACATGGAATTGAAAGATGTTATTTTCGCCGGTATAACTCCTTCAGACACTTTGTACCGCATTGAGCCAGCAGAGGGAGCCCCCCTGGTTCAATCCCAGTTGCACAGCAGTTGTGACCAGCTTCTGTCTGTGTGCTTTGGTGTGTGTGTGTGTGTGTGTGTGTGTGTGTGTGTGTGTGTGTGTGTGTGTGTGTGTGTGTGTGTGTTGACAGAGAGAGAGAGAGACAGAGAGAGAGAGAGACAGAGAGGGAGAGATACAAAGGAATGTAATTCAAATTTTGCACTTCAGACCTTACAGTGTGTGTGTGTGTGTGTGTGTGTGTTGACAGAGAGAGAGAGAGAGAGAGAGAGACAGAGAGAGAGAGAGAGAGAGAGAGAGAGGGAGAGATACAAAGGAATGTAATTCAAATTTTGCACTTCAGACCTTACAGTGTGTGTGTGTGTGTGTGTGTGTGTGTGTGTGTGTGTGTGTGTGTGTGTCTGTCTGTCTGTCTTTTACACAAAAAATGCACTTGCAACAACTTTAATATGGAATGTACTGGACTTCCCAGCTAGGCGCCCTCCTGTGGACGACAGGTGCAATCCCAGTTGCACAGCACTTGACCAGCTTCTGTGTGTGTGTGTGTGTGTGTGTGTGTGACAGACAGACAGACAGACAGAGAGGGAGATTCAAAGCATCAGGACCAGGAGATGACACAGTGCTCCAAAGGCCTGGTTCTGCTGCCTCCTCCTCCACCCACCTGCTGCAGACGCTTCTGTGAAGGGAAACTGCTACATGTTATGTCACCGATCCCTGCCATGCTGCGTGTCTAACGACCCGGCAGGGCCTGCTGAGTACAGTGGTGGTGGAATCGGCCCGATCGGACGCTCCTATCTGCCACTTTGACCTTTTTATTCCGTCAAATTTGGACCCATTTACACCAAGTCCAGAACCGTTGGTGCTATCGACATGGGGTCTTCACCAGGGTGTCCGGAGCACCCCGAAACCCCCCCCGTAGACACAACTTTCATCCCTCTACGACACTTACTTTCCCAGTTATTCCATTTTATTCCGTCAAATTCTGGCTATTACCCCCTAACCTATCCCTAAGCCTCCTGCAAAGGTACTCTGAACCATGCCATGTTGGGCACCTGCGGATGCGCCCGCACACGGGCAACGCAATGCCAGTGGAACCAGGCCCTCTGCACCTTCCTTTCTCCGACTGGGACCCTTTTGTCCCATCCTTTTTGGTCCGATTCGCCATATCTCCAGAACCGAAGAAGCCATCGGCGTGGCCTCTTCGCCACAGCGTCCGGCACCCACCAAAACCCCCACCTAGACACCAACATCAGCCCTCTACACCTCTTACTTTTTCAGTTATTCCACTTTTGTCCCATCCTCTCCTGGCTTTTTCCCCATAACCTAACCCTATCATTTAAGCCTCATCATACCTGCCGTGGGCCACTGGAGGGAGACAAATCACCATGCACTAAAATTCAAATTTTGCACTGCAAACCTCACAGTGTGTGTGTGTGTGTGTGTGTGTGTGTGTGTGTGTGTGTGTGTGTGTGTGTGTGTGTGTGTGTGTGTGTTTGTGTGTGACAGACAGAGAGAGAGAGAGAGAGAGAGAGAGTGACACTTGCTGTGTATTTAAGAAACAAACGCTCAAAGAAACCAAACAGAATGACACAGGCAGAAAGACACTGTTTTATTTTGGTAACCAATGATGCATTTCTTCTCCCCTTGTACAGGGCCTTTTATGACAGGAACAGGAACCACAGAGCGTCAGCGGCAGACATCCAAGCTGCACAGGGCACACGCAGCACCAGGCAGAATTAATGACGTCCCTGATCCACAGCTCAAGCCCAGCCACCCGCTGCCTCCTCGCCGCCTCCTCCCGGGACCTTCAAGGACCACCCACCAGCCACTGGTACACATTCCAATCTTACACAATGGCCCCAGCATCACAGGGCATCTCCTGACATTAAAATCTATCCTGATTTCTGTTGTTTTTCCCTCATCTCTGAGCCGCTGAGTGTGAGTGTGTGTGTGTGTGTGTGTGTGTGTGTGTGTGTGTGTGTCTCTCTCTCTTTTACACAAAAAACACATGTCAGTTGTTAAGGAAAATGTTATAAAACACTTCTTCAGTAAAGACTCAGAGAAGAGAAACACACAGAACTTCTTGCTAGCAAGGGCAGCCTCCACTCTAAGAGACTCCAGTGAGAGAACTGCCCCGGTCTTTATTTTATACTCCATTGAGCGTGTGTGTGTGCGTGTGTGTGTGTGTGTGTGTGTGTGTGTGTGTGTGTGTGACAGAGAGACAGACAGAGAGAGAGAGAGAGAGACACTTGCTGTGGATTTAAAAATTTAAAAAAACACACAGAAAACCCAAAGAGAAAAAGAGGCACACAAGTCGATTTGTACCGC
>NW_028187225.1:176851-186851 GCF_057381845.1 Rhamphochromis longiceps
TCTGAGTGAAGGTACGCGTTTCAGGATATTTCATTGAAATATTGCTCTAATATTTTCAGTTTAGTTCTGGCACAAGGCACACAACACAGACACACTGAGCTCGGCCTGAAGAAGGCGAAGGAACGCCGAAACGTCGCGAAGAGCTCAGTAGATGCGCGTAAACCCAAGATGGGCAATTTTTTGAACTGGGGCAGGGGTACCACCATCCTGTCCCACGGTGGAGAGTTCATCTCAAGGAACCGGCGATTGCTGGTTCCCTGATCTTTTTTCAACACCCTAACCCTTTACCACAGACGTGGAGTCAGGACCCGCTGTTCACTTTCAGTCAGTACACTGAAAATGAGTTTCATCAGACTAACCACAAATGTACGACAGTCAAGAACTTCTGCAGCTCTGAGCCAAGTTTCCTAAACACTCTGCAGTATGAGGAGGACGAGTTCTTTAGAAAACTGATAGCTGCAGAAGGACAAACCTCAACTCAAAAATCTTTAAAACGCCTTCATTCTTCTCATATGATTAATGAGAAGGAAAACGGGACACCACTGTCTTATAATTCCCCAGGAACAAACTCCTCTTTCTCTCATTTCAGACCTGTTTCAAATCATAAGCAGACACAACCAAAAACCGGCTCACCTAATCAAACCAAATCCTAACTTTAAGCCACTATCCAGTCCTGTCCCCCTTCTCTCCTCATACCGGTACCCACAGTTCAGACCCCACCTCAGGCCCCTTACTGCCTGAGGAGGGGTCTGAAGTATTTTCCAGCCTTATAAAGAAAGGGAAGACTGAAGTGGCAGACTGTCATGCAAAAAGCGAGCATCTCCTCCTTGCACTGCTTACAGTCAAATGACAAAATATGTGAACTCTTTTTAAACAGGAAAAAGGAAGAAATTGTACACCAGAGGGGGCAAGAAGGAGAAAACTTGAATATAAACTCAAAAGAAAAACCGCTGTTCCTTCCCTCCCCCAGAAGGCAATAGAATATCATCATGTTAAATGCCACTTTTGGGGGGGGGGGTAAAATTACTTGACAAATATGTTTCTCTTTTTTGTTATTTCGTCCCTCTTTGTTACAGCTACAGGAGGACAATAAACAGAAGAAGGAGAGCGGCACCAAAGAGGCGAAAAAACGAAAGAGCGCACCACCTCCTGACACCACATCCACAAAGAAGTCCAAATGTACCTCCAGTGCTGAGGGGGACGACAAGGAGGTTTTTCTCCTCCCTGTTCGTGGGCGTGAGCGTTACGAGATGTTGAAGAAGATCAATGACGGTTTGGAGCTGCTTGACAAGGACAGCAAAAGCAAGTCAAAGGTCTCAGTGAAGCATGAGGTTCCCGTGCCCTCCAGTGGAAAGAGGCTGCTCCAGAGAGGAGAGAGGAGTGACAGCGACTAAGATGCCCATCACCTCAATTTCGAAAACAAATGTCACCTTTTTGTCTAAGCCTTTAGGATTATTTCAGGTTTTAAATGCCCATTTAAAAACCAAAATGCCATCCTGCCTCAGTTAAAACGGTTCCTGAAACTGTACTGCCTGATTAGTCACTGCACTGACATACTGTTGTGTTCAGTTATGTTTTTCTTTTCTTTTTAAAAAAAAAACAAAAAAAACAACAACCCTATGTTCCTAATTGGGTTAGAGCCGTTCAGCATGGTTTGAGTGAGATTAAGAATGATCCTTGTCATAACGAGTCACTGCCGTTTATTTAAATAAAGTTCAAAGCTAGGCTTGCAAAACTTGAATGGAATTTGCCTCTGATGTTGCTGTATTACTGTGCTACAGTCCTGTCGCACCATGTCATTTTTAAAAAAAGAAATGTATATATTTTGCATGATTGTCTGGGAAATGCAACCACCTCTGCGCAACCTTGATTCATATGCAATATGTAATCATGTTTGTGTAACATGAAAGAAAAAAGAGAAAAAATGATGATAAATGCAAAGACTGGTAACAGCGCTAAGAACCATAAAGCAAGAGAATTTTTAAAAAACTGTGAGAAATAAACTACACTGTAAAAAAAATAACCCTATTCAAATTAAAAAAAATGATGTCCAGTTGTCACATCCAAAATATTTGGCTTTATAGAATCCAAATTGAGTCACTTGATATGACCTGATACTTTTATGTTGATATAAACAATATTACTAGACTTGACTGAAACTTTAAATTTTGCATTGATCCAAATTGATTTTTTTACATAGAACCATATTTTAATTATTGAACCAAGCTAATATATTGAAATTTAACCAACCTAATGTATTCACATCGAACCAAATTAACATGAACTAATATGTTTGTGTTGAAGCCAGGTAATTGATTTACATATATTCAAACTATATTTTTTACATTTCATTTCAGTTCAAAAATGCTCTGCATTTCCTATAAAAAACAAGACAGTTGGCCAACCAATTGTTTCAAAATTATTTATTGTTCCAAACCATTTTAACTATAATCAATAGAGAGGATTAGTAATATACAGATTTAGTGCTACGGCAGAAATGATTAGAGAAATGTTTGTTTTATAAAACCTGCAATCTTTTGAAAACCAGTATAAAACCTGCAACCTGTCTAAAACTGGCATAAAACCATTATAAAAACTCTTTTTAAACCAATTTGCAAGTACTCAAAAATGTTTATATGTGCACTGTGCCTGTACAATGTAAAAAAAAAAAAAATCTACACATGTATCAATGAAATCAACTTAAATCTCCCTTTCAAATGGGTGTTCTTATAAATTTTGAATGTAGAATACCACTGCAGGCCAACCAAGCACACATGCACATGCATGTGCACATACACATGCACACATGCATGCAAACACACTACTGTGCAGTGTTAAGTTCACAATTAAGTTTGCGAATCTTAGAGGTCATCTTGTTAAAGTCAAGCTCCATCATAATCTTTTGAAGAGCCTCAAAGGTGAACCTGAATCCTCGTGGATATTCCATATTAAGAGCATAACAGAGTCCAAAGACCATTGCCACTCCAGCTGCCACAGAAGGCAACTCATTCAGGACTTCCACACCATCAATGATTATCCCGATGTCTCGAGGCTGATGTAGGAGGCTTGAGTTGTCCCTGAAGACGAAGAGTGCCATGGTGGTACTCTGCAGCTCTTCCTCAGCTTCATCTTTCTGGGATATCTTGAGGTAAAATATGGAACAAAATGTACAAGTGAAGAACTGAAGTCTGGCACACCTGATAAATCTTTGACCATAATAAACTACTATTTTGATAGTTGTTTGGTCACAGACTATTAGAACAATTATTTGACTAATCAGATTGTGAATTGCATAATCATTAAATTAAATCAATGGTGGAACATTTTCATAAATGTTCCACAAAGCCCAAGAAAAAAAAAAAGAAAACAATACAGAACCCTAAGATATTAACTTGATGAGTTGATTAATCGTTGCTGTCCTACATTAATCACTGCATTTAATAGCAGAGTTGTCAAATTTACATCAAGAGACTGCATCTCATGTAGAGACAGAACAGATATGGACATACCATGTATTCTTTTATCAAGTCCTCAACACATCAGCAAGGTGAATGAGAGGATAATGAGGGAGAGTCTAGATTATTATGAAATGTTTAAAAAGGATGTGCAGTGTAAATGCAAAATGATACCTGTTCAGATTAAATGAAAATGTATGCTTCAGCCATGGAATGGATGGAGCGATCTGTGGTTCTGAAAGCATACAGAAAAAAAAGAATAATGTTACTTCTCTATAAAACACATTACATAGAAAAACCAAGAAATACGTAACATGACATACCAAACAGTCTACAGACCAGCCATTAGCGACTAAGTTTGGCATAGGGTCAATTTTTTGCTGTTAAAATTAAAATTTCTTCAGAAAATGCACATTTTTCCGAGCTGCGCCTGAAAGTCAATTGAAGGAATTAGTCTTATGTCATTGATCTTATATGCTGGCTTGTTATTTCTGTCTCTAAATCATGCACATTAATAATTATCTTTTGCGCTCGGTGTACACACACATAACACACAGATATTTATATGAAGAGAGACAAACGTGCGCGCACAAACACAAGCTTGTGTCTAGAAACCGCGAGCTCACCAGAAAAATTCAAACGAAGCGGAGCACGGAGTTATACTATGAATGTTATGAACTATGAACTTATGCTAGCTAGCTTTATCCACCACCGATGCATCGTGGTAACGCTAGCTAGTTAGGCAAAAAGCCGTTTTTTACCAGTATACTAACTTGTATTCCCGACTGTGATGGTCGGTTTCTGGTAACCAGTTCTAACGTTGCGCAGGATAGCTAGCTAGCTTATAGCTAGCAGCTACAATCATGCAAAAATTAGGGGTGGCTGTCGACCCAGCTTAAATGGGGTTATTTTCTGCGATTTTGGCAATACAAATTATAAAAGCTTTTGTAACACACTTGGCTTTACTTACGTTTATTTTCAGATGAAATTAATCAAAGATGTGACATGATGTTTCCAGCAGCCATGCAGAATAAAAATGGGTCCCGGTCTATTTCTGGTGGGCGTGTTCAAGTGCAAATCACTTTGACTCAAATTAAAGATATTATCTGTTCAGCATGAAAAGAAATATATGTTTTGAGAGAAATCAAAAACTTTGCGTTGCGATGTTCACAATCCTGTACTGACACTATGGGCACATTTTTAGAAATCTATTTAATTCCACAGAAAGGTTAGCCACTTTAGTGTTTCACTTGTGACCTATTTATAGCTCACTGAAGATGGTTTTAAAATGCAACAATGTTCGGAGATAGAGAGAAAAAAAAAAAAGAACTTTGGTGCAGGTGCAGGTGCAGTCTTTATGTAGCTTTCTGGTGACCTTAAAAGAACCTTTACGAAGCCCGTTGACAGGCCTTTAATCGAATGATCGGTTGGTTGATTGATAACAGAAAAAAATGACACATAAGATGGACATAAAGGACTGAAAACACCAAGAGCAAAATATTGCATCGCACTCATTTATGTAGTTTATTTTTAGATTAGATAATTTTGCAAAATAACGCAGCAAAATAAATAATAAGAGCCGGGATGTGCAGACTATTTAGCACTGAAAAAACTCCGTCCATGTGAACAGAATCAGGTGTTACCTTACCTGTTGATTAAATATCAAGACTATTTAGCAATAAGCTTACTTTAAAGGCTCGTAATAGGTGAACTGTCTTGGTATAGTTGAGTCACGCAGAGTTCATGGTCCATGTTGTGTTACTTGTTGTTTGTGTGTGTGTGTGTCACCCGATGACCCCTGGCGCCGGAGCGTCTAGACTACATTAGAGATGTGTCACAGCAAAGAGCCGCACCTGCGCTCAAAGAGAGCACATACATAGAGGTGAGATGAGGATAAATGGATAGATGCGGTCCTTTTTCGAAGCTGAGCGCACAGTTGTATTTCCTGCACAATCACACACGAAGTGAGGCTGTGTTTATGCCGGTTATACCATGAATATACACCCTGCAGGCACCACTTGTTTGTCAAACTGTTTATGAAGCAAAAGTCACATTTCTGTTTATTTACAAAGCAAAAAGAAGGGGGGAAAAGAGGCGTAGGAGGGGGTGGAGCGTGCGCACTAGCATACCGGCGACGGCTGTTTCCTTTCACTAAAAGGAAAAAAATAATAAAATGTGTACTTCACGTTACGGTTGAAACTGGGGGGGTTTTTTTTGTGTTTTTTTAATTTTTATTTTATAGAAACAATTTTTGCTCATAACCAATTGACAGGGGATTTCTTAAAATCACCCCGCAGTTCTTCAGCTGAGACACCTGAGTTAGAAAACACAAACACTGCAGCTGTCTTTGTACAAACTTGTACAAACTCTGTTTTGACCTTGTATACTGTATTTCCCCAGCCCCTCTATTTTGAAACTAAAACTATTGAACCTTAATTCAATTTCTCACTTCACATAATCGTTTCACTTTTGCCTTGAAGTGTTACTTTTAATTTAATTTAATTATTTTTTTATGACGCATGTTCTCTGGTGAGTTCAGGTACATCTGTAACTTCAAGTGGAAGAGTTGCATGTGAGTTAAAAATTTTCTATAATACCAAAAAAAAAAAAAAAAAGACAAAATACTGACGTTTTTGTCGAATAATCTGTCTGACATGAGGGATAATATAGCATTTGCATTTTAACTAAAAGACTCGCGCACTGACACTATGGGCACATTTTTAGAAATCTATTTAATTCCACAGAAAGGTTAGCCACTTTAGTGTTTCACTTGTGACCTATGAAGTACCCCCGAAATTGTATCATATTAAACAACAACAACAACAACAATAACAACAACAACAACAATAAACACTCGAGGACTTTAAAGAGTTTAATTTTTACCGAGGTTTGAGAGCGCTCACCCCGGCTCGGGGCTCCACAGATGTGATGGATGAGGGCTCCTTGCTGCAGACTGCAGCGGAGTGTTTGACAGTCAAACTTGAAACAGTCTTTGGAACTGAAACGGTCTCTGCCAACACGAACACATACCCCAAACAGTTCGGTAAATATGTACAGTTTCTCGCAGCTTCAGTTTTCAGCAGCTACCAGAACTTGCCTACGGTCTGCATCCTCCCAGCAGCCTCGCACTTCATCTGCGGGCAGTACTTGCGTGTGTGAGCGCTGTCACCGGTGGCTTCGCAGATCGGGCAAGTGTAGTTCCGGAGGACGGGGCAGAAAACTTTCCCGTCGTCTGATTTGAGCTTGTGAGATAGGTACACCCTCGGAGTCTCCCCGTTCTGCTTGCATAAGCGGCAGTAGTCCGAGGATGAGGCGCTGCTGCTGGTGTCCGACGCGCTGCTGGTCGGACTGGACTGTGATGAGTTTTTGGAGGATTTCTTCCCCCGAGTGGAAGTGTGGACCTTACTCCAAGGGGGCGCTTGTCCCTTCTTTGGACGCTCGGTGTCTCGGTTATCAACCTCACGGTTGCTGCACAGTTTCTCGAACACTTGGCTCAGATTCATGTAGTCGTGCCACATGTTAAAGCTGTCCCCACCAGTGAGGATCGAGTTCTGGACCTCCAGTCGTCTCGGCATTGTGGTCATTTTTTGGCAGAAGTAAAACTGAGAGTGTGTTTGGAGCGCCTCATATTTATAGCTCACTGAAGATGGTTTTAAAATGCAACAATGTTCGGAGATAGAGAGAAAAAAAAAAAAGAACTTTGGTGCAGGTGCAGGTGCAGTCTTTATGTAGCTTTCTGGTGACCTTAAAAGAACCTTTACGAAGCCCGTTGACAGGCCTTTAATCGAATGATCGGTTGGTTGATTGATAACAGAAAAAAATGACACATAAGATGGACATAAAGGACTGAAAACACCAAGAGCAAAATATTGCATCGCACTCATTTATGTAGTTTATTTTTAGATTAGATAATTTTGCAAAATAACGCAGCAAAATAAATAATAAGAGCCGGGATGTGCAGACTATTTAGCACTGAAAAAACTCCGTCCATGTGAACAGAATCAGGTGTTACCTTACCTGTTGATTAAATATCAAGACTATTTAGCAATAAGCTTACTTTAAAGGCTCGTAATAGGTGAACTGTCTTGGTATAGTTGAGTCACGCAGAGTTCATGGTCCATGTTGTGTTACTTGTTGTTTGTGTGTGTGTGTGTGTCACCCGATGACCCCTGGCGCCGGAGCGTCTAGACTACATTAGAGATGTGTCACAGCAAAGAGCCGCACCTGCGCTCAAAGAGAGCACATACATAGAGGTGAGATGAGGATAAATGGATAGATGCGGTCCTTTTTCGAAGCTGAGCGCACAGTTGTATTTCCTGCACAATCACACACGAAGTGAGGCTGTGTTTATGCCGGTTATACCATGAATATACACCCTGCAGGCACCACTTGTTTGTCAAACTGTTTATGAAGCAAAAGTCACATTTCTGTTTATTTACAAAGCAAAAAGAAGGGGGGGAAAGAGGCGTAGGAGGGGGTGGAGCGTGCGCACTAGCATACCGGCGACGGCTGTTTCCTTTCACTAAAAGGAAAAAAATAATAAAATGTGTACTTCACGTTACGGTTGAAACTGGGGTTTTTTTTTGTGTTTTTTTAATTTTTATTTTATAGAAACAATTTTTGCTCATAACCAATTGACAGGGGATTTCTTAAAATCACCCCGCAGTTCTTCAGCTGAGACACCTGAGTTAGAAAACACAAACACTGCAGCTGTCTTTAACTCGCGAGGGCAGTCATGGACGCAAGACCTGCGTCTCATCACTGCTGCTTTGTGAATGTCTGTCTGTGAAAAGCGCTTAATAAATAAAGTTTACTTACTTACTTACTTACTTACTTACTGAGCCTGCAGTTCAGAAATTTAACCATTAGATGGAGTCATTGCCAAAGCAATGACTCCATCTAATTGCTATGACTTTTGGTGTTTATTTTGGACCTTAACTCGCCCCACAGTTTTGAGACAAGGTTCACATATGATATATCATTGTGTGCGGCTGGAGCTGGAATGAGTTGCTATGACTTTTGGTGTTTATTACTTCTATAGTTTTTTAAATATGAATATTTTAATGCAAGTTTTTTCCCATTGAAATGAATGGAGAACAAGAAAACTTCATTTGTGGTGTGCTGGCTCACTCTAGTGGTATGTCGGGAGTAATGGAGGCGGCCGCTGTGTCCCTGTGGTTGGCCTACTTGTCAGATATCGACAAATCCTACACTACAGACCAGTTGACAGCGTGCAATAACCCAGCCGATTCATTCGTCTTTACACTACCTCACAATCGACTCAACGGTGAGTTATTTGTTTGTTTTGTTTTCTCACAATTAATGTAAAGCCAAGGTATATATCAACGGCGCGCGCAGCGGAAGTATGGCATTATAGCGGATTATAATGGGGGACGCTTTTATTTTGTATAACTACCGGAAGTAGTTCCTGTGTACTGAGCTAGCTGGGTAGCTAGCGCCGCGTCGCTTAAAAAGCAGCCGGGCTTGTCTTAAACTTAAGAGGCTGACACTCGCTAAACCACCCGATCGCTCGCCAAGCGACAGACGTCCATGTGTTCAACAACAGACACACGTCATTCCCCTTCGTGGTCTAAACCAATCAGAGATAGTGAGGGGCGGGACCTCTGTCCGTGGTCGAGCTGGAAGTGGAGGTGGATAGAGACGGGTGAGTAGCTTGAATGAAGCGATATCGATTCATTAAATCCTGAATTGAATGAATATAAATGTGTTTTACCAGAAACGCCAGAATCTCAGGTTAAAGCTCACAAAACTATTTCAACAACAACCAGCAAATGAGAGCAGGAAACGCATTCCACACGAAGACGTAAACAGAGCGGACCGACGCATCAGAATTAGCTTAGTCGGCGTGGGGGCTAATATCATCCTTAATTCCTTCTTACTTTTGCTGTTTTGCTTCCAACACGATAAAACCCACAGTTCACGCACAGCGAGCTGTGCGTGAACTGTGAGAGAAACTTCAAGAAAAGTTTCCCATCTCAAACATGTGTTTTCTGTATTACTCATTCGCTTATTACCCATCAGTCTACCGTTGTTTACAGCGCTGGCGGCCGCTGTCTTTTCTTTCCTTTGTAAATGACGTCGGATAAGAAAGCTTCATTTCTGCTGTTTAATACTGAAGAAATGTAAACTTTTTCAAATTAGGTATAATTGCAGAATATTTTTAAGGTTATCTGCTATAAAATCCATGCCAGGAAAATCTCCTTTATGTTTTTATGTTTTTATTTTTTTATTCTCAGTTACTTTGACACAACGGCATGTGCTGTGATGGTCACATCTCTGATAAAGTTTAGTGTCAGTACTGATAAATGATCAGAATTATAAGATCTCTCACTTTCTGAGTAAAAATTGCACCAAATCGAATCTGGATTATGTGGATTATAGAAATCAGTGATGATACACAGTGTGTGTGTGCTTTGGTGTGTGTGCTTTGGTGTGTGTGTGTGTGTGTGTGTGTGTGTTTGTGTGTGTGTGTGACAGAGAGACAGACAGAGAGAGAGACACACTTGCTGTGGATTTAAAAATTT